>NW_027397078.1:21611681-21754433 GCF_003265705.2 Callorhinus ursinus
CATTTATAACACATTTTTTATCTAATTCACTTTGCATCCAAATTATATATATATATATATATATATATATATATCTCAAAGAAAATCAAAAGTTTGTTTCGGATACAGAGATCATTCAGTAATAAAACCTGTTGTTTAAGTAATTGGATGCTGAATCTCCAAAATGAAGAGCATGCTTACTGTTTGTTTTCTTAATTCAATAAAGAAAAGCGTAATATGAAATTATTCATGTGCTTGAAGGAAGAGGAGAGTCCAGAATTCTGTCATGGTCCCCTTTTCCACATATCTACTGCTTCAACAGCAGGATAAACAATAGGCCTCAGTCACCCAGTGTTCAGTGGGCTCCTGGTAGCACTACCTCTCATTCACCTTCACAACATGATGACAAGAAGGAAGACAGGCCCTAGAGACTGGTGATCTCCATGAGAGCCTTATCCCCTTCCTGTGCCCCAACAATCCCAAGCTCATTATCTCAATAAGATTCTCCTGGTTCCTCCATCCAAGCTGCTGCAGTCTTCTCGCCCACCTAAGTTACAGCCCTGTCCTCTCAGTGTCACCAGTTAAAAAAGGGGAGTCATCCCAGCACCTCTGCTCTCACCTCCCCCCATATTGTATCCCATCAAATCCTAGTTTCTCTACTTTCTAAGTATTTACCAAATCCAGCTGCTCCTAACTATCTGTACAGATACCATATTACCTTCATCTCTGGTCCAAATTACCACAATCTTTGGTTAAAATTATTATAATATTCCCTTAATTGACCTATTTGTTCAGCCCTTTGACCTCTAATGTTTATTCTCAGCACAACAACCTATGTAGTTCATTTGTTACTTACTTGAAGATGTCATACTTCTTTAAAAAAAATGTATTTGTTAGAGAGAGAATGCAGGCAGGTGAGCATGTGGCGGGGAGGGGCAAAGGAAGAGGGAAAGAAACTCTTAAGTAGACTCCCCTCTGAGTGCAGAGCCCCGACATGGGGCATGATCTCATGACCCTGAGATCACAACCTGAGCCGAAACCAGGAGTTGGACACTTAACCAACTGCACCACCCAGGTACTCCTTTTTCTTTTTTTTAAACATTATATACTTTATTTTTTTAAGTTTGTTTATTTATTTATTTATTTATTTAGTAATCTCCACACCCATTCGGGCTCAAACTCAGAACCCTGAGATCAAGAGTCACATGCTCTTCTGACTGAGCCAGCCAGGCGCCCCTAGATGTCATACTTCTTTTCACAACATGGCAATGGCTCTGAATCATTCTTAGTTTAAAAGCCAAAGTAATTTAAATAGCATATGTGCTCTGACTCCCTGCTCTCTCTCTGACCTCAGCATTTCACATTAGGTAAAACTGGAATAAATACGTTGTTTTGAGGTTGAATCAAAAGCATTAAACCCAACAGAAAAAAAGTACTATAGTTATATAAATGATATTTGCTGAAAAGTTGTTTTAAGGCTGCCAAACCTCTTGGCCACACATTTTTTTTTTTTTAAGATTTTATTTATTTATTAGAGAGCACACAAGCAGGGGGAGTGGCAGGCAGAGAGAGAGGGAGAAGCAGGCTCCCTGCTGAACAAGGAGCCCAATGCGGGGCTCGATCCCAGGACCCTGGGATAATGACCTGAGCCAAACGCGGACAATCAACTGAGCCACCCAGGCGCCCCCATACATATTCTTTTGATCACAGTGAGGTGGAAGTTTTCAGTAAACAAAGATTATCATCATTGAGCCTCACCTATGCAGTATTCCCAAATGAGTATGAGCCCAGAGTCTACATTTCATCCACCCTCATTCAAGCACTCTGAGGATCTGCATCTCCAATGATCATAAGGTTTATGATCTCCAGCATCAGTATTTTAACTTGATGATTGGGAGGCTGATATCTTGAACAATCTACACCTAAGGCCCCTGTAGGAAACATTGCAAGCAGTTCCAGCCACGATGACTATCATGGGCAGAATTTGTGGGTCTATGGGGAAATGTAAACAAATATCCCTTTTGTCATATTTGGGACTAAAAGGACAAATTACCCCTGATTGCATCAATGGAGATGAATGTATCAATAACATAAAAATAAGATTATTAATCAAAAAAGACATGATTTTAATCAGATGGTATGCAGAGTTAACTTGTTCTCCCTCAGAACAGTTCTCCATAATGAACAGCAATTGACAGTATAACATGGGGATCAAGAGTACAGACTCTTGAACCAGGCATCCTGGTTTGAATCCTCCCTCTGCTCCTTATAACAGCTATGTTCTGTGCCTCCATTTCCTTATGACTATAATAATACTCATCTCTCAAGGTTAATTTACTATGAAGCCAATGGAACTTAAACTTTGGGACTTATCACATGCATAAGTTCTTAGCCAAATGAGGAAGAAAATCAGGGCTAACTGGAAGCATTTTATAAAAGTCATTTCCAGAAATTTAACTGAAGTTTCTCAAAAGAAAAGGATCAGCTCCAACACTCCAGTAATTCCTCGGGGTATCTTTTCACACTGCGTAAATATTCATTTTCATACCAGTTTCTGCGTTCATAATTTAGTACCTTTTTTTTTTTTTTTTGTGAAGAGTGCCTTGCCTCAGGTACTACAAAATCTGGATTCTCCCCTGCCTACTGCCTAGGATTTTTGTGAGGATTAGAGGAGGTAATAGGTTTTAAGTACTTAGAACAATGCCTGGCATGCAGGTAGAAAATGTTAGCCATTGTTATAAATAGGTTGCTTAACAATGATTACATATTGATTAGTTATATAATTTTGTGAAAAGGAATTCGTTTTGAATGGCAGTATCAAGGGTCTGAAGCCTCCCTCAAGGAAATTCTGCAAGTTTTCCCAAAGCAAGAAGCAAATAGAATGATTAGACCTCTACTGACTGAAGGTCACGGTTATATCCCTAAACTCCTGTTAGTTCAGTTAGAATGCTCAAGTGTCAGAATGCAATGTCCGCTTATTGAAAATATCTTGGGCTCTTTTTTATATCTGTGAGTATGGTTTTAAATCTTAAAAAATATGATTTAGTATAATTTGTTTTCTTAACTGATTATTCCCTTCCCTCCATTACCTGTGCTCTTGACTCAGAACTCTGTTACATATACCTTCTGGAAGGATTAATCATTTCTGTTAACTTCTATCTAATATTTCGTGTGTATTTGTTTAGCTTTACTACCTGCGTAATTTCCCCAATTTTATCTTCTAGAATACTAGCTTGGTCTTTATTGCTATCTAACTAATATTTACTCTGTGCATTGAATTATGGTTTTTAATCACATAAAATATATATAAATTTCCTGGACTTCTTTTCTTTCTCTTAGTTTGTTCATAATTATTTACTTTAGTTTGTAATTATTATATAAATTCAAAGTATTTAACATCATACAATTTTATTATTTTACTTAAATTTTGTTTGGTTAATTTTGGTTTCAATATGAATATGTATGTGTGCACACACACCTGCATGTGTGTAGTTCAGGTTTTTGTTTTCATTTGTTTTTTCCATGACATTGGTTTTCCATTATTTTATAGTTGGCTGTTTTTCTTCTCTGTATGCATGGATGATGGAATAGGTTAATTAATTAAGGCACCTATTATTAGATTTCTCTGTAATTATGAAGAACTGTTTCTTCAGTATTTTTTTTTTCTTGATTTGGACTGTTGACATCAGTGTCTGAAGGGCACTTTATTCTAAGAGTGGAACACATTAGAATAGTTTACCACTAGCTAAAAGACATTTTCCTTGATTCCATGCATTTATACTTTCCCATAATAATCCCTTCTCTTGTGAAAATACTGGACATAAATTCAGCTCTGCTTCTCTACTAGGCCCAAGTATCATGAGTAGGATCTCTTCTTTTGATGACTGCACCCATTTTTCAAATACTAAAATCTTGGGTCAAGAGCACATTTCCTTTAGTCATCTGCTTGGGAAAGGAGGAGCTGATAGTCTAATAGCTCTTCAGAATGCTAATTCTTAATGAATTGCTCCAGTGAGTAACTGTGGTAAATAATCTCAAAGACAGCCACCAGGCCACCAGTTTACCTGAATATTCACAACCTTGTATTCTCCCCTTCCATGATGGAACTGGGCTGGCTGTGTGACTCACTTAATTCAATGGCATGTGATCAAAGGATGTTGTGTTATTTCCAGGCCTAAGCTTTGAGAAAGCCTGACAACTTTATGCTTTTGTGCTCTTGGGAGTGCTGAGCTGTTATGTAAGTAATCTGACTGTCCTAGTGGAGAGGTGTCATATAGAGACCCCATGGAAAAGCCACAAGGAGGAGAGGCCCTGAGACTGTATAGAAAGAGAGAGAGACCCAGTCATCCTAGCATCCTGAGCTCAGCTCTTCAGCTGTCCCTGTCTATGTGCCAGACATAAATGAGGCATCTTGGATATTCCAGCCCAGTTGAGCCTCTAGATGTTTGCAACCCAAGCTGGAATCACATGGAACAAACTGCCCAACTGAGCCAGTCAGCTCATAACATCGTGAAAAAAAACAAAAGAAAAACCCGGTGATATTGACAATGACAACAACAAAGCAGTTGTTGTTGCAAAAACTACTAAGTTTTTGAAGGGTTTTTATATTTTTACATAGCAATACACTCTTATTTTAAGAATCTCCAGAATTCTCTTGGGAAGATCTTGAATCATCAGCTGAGAATCTACTACCTCTCCATAACAATCTATGCCTCAGTTCTATTTTCCAGAAAATTAAAAAAAAAAAGGTTCCTAGTGGCATCCTTTTTATTTTTCCTGACCTACAATATACATTTCATATATTTCCTGTAATTTCACTGGTACTCTGAAAAGAAGGCAAGGTCATAAATGTTCTCAGTTTACCATTTACGAACTAGAGGCCAATAGATATATTATTTTAATCTCCAATTTTATAGATGATGAAACTGACAATTTGGAAGTTTAAATAGCTTACTTAAAATCACAGCTAGTCACATCCGGAATTCAAATTGTTCGTATATTAAATAGTATATTCAGAGTGAGTAAAAGTAGAACAATACTGTATTTGAAAATTTTATTTTATTACACACACACTGAAGATTACCCACCTCATTCCAGAAGTGGTACACATCATATCCACTTACCATTTGTTTGTCAGAACATGCTCCAAACTAAGGCTCCAAACTCACTTCAGGAGAAATTAAGAAAAGTTAAGAAACTCAAGAAATACATGTTGAGTACTAATTGACTACTTGCACTGCTTGATAAAGTGACCAACTTGAGTCATCTTGAAAAGACCCTGTCTACAGGATAAAGGATCTAGGAAATTTCTTACCAAGAAACTTAAATGTGTCTTCAGTTTATCTATTGATTACTTAAATTGTAACCTAGCATTTGATATTTAGTTGTTCGAATTGCTTCTAGACAGGGGCACCTGGGTGGCTCAGCCGGTTGAGCGTGTGCCTTTGGCTCAGGTCATGATCCCAGGGTCCTGGGATCGAGTCCTGCATCAGGCTCCCTGCTCCGCGGGGGTCTGCTTCTCCCTCTGCCCCTCCCCGGGCTCCTTCTCTCTCTCTCTCTCTCAAATAAATAAATAAAATCTTTAAGAAAGAAAGAATTGCTTCTAGACAAGTACCATCCTTCTTATACCACTTAGAAGTAGTCATATCGTTTTTGTTTTGTTTTATTTATGTGCATGAATGAAGGGAGCTTCAAAAAATCGCAAAAGGAATATTGTCCAGGTGAGGGAATGGTGTTGCGCATCATCTCACTCTTATCCTAGAAGGCAATCTGGGAGCCATATATTCAGGTGGCACAGCTTCAAGATGAAGGAGAGCCGCCTGGCTACCTGATCCATACAGGACTCTGCATAAATGAGAACTAAGTTGTCATTCTGTTAAGCCATGGTGCAACTTTGCATTAACCTCAGTAATAACAGACATTCATTTGACCATCAGGAAAACTCTTATAGTCTTCACCAAATTATGGTAATCAATTTGCCTAATGGTAGTTCCCATCAGAGATAGCATTACTCTGCCTCTTGCCTTCACACTTTTTCACAAATCATGGATTCTCCCAGATTCTTGAGGATATGCCAGATTTGTCCAAGATCTTGCTAGTGCTCTGCTCCAGCACTCTTATACAGGTAACCTATCAAATTCTGCAGTTCAGTAAGAATCCAGAATGGGTCTCTTGGGGACCCTAAGACTTGAATTGAGTAATGGAGAGAAATGCCATAGTGTTCTCTACTCCTATGAAATTCTTCTCACAAAAAGTATCATTATGGAATTTTCAGCTTTTTCTTATATGTAGTAAACATGCATGATGGTCATGAAACCAGTTTGGCTACTGCTTTGCCCCTTAGGCATTGTTGTGTCTAGGGTATCCCTTTAGAATATATGAGCTCTTACCCTCCTTTGCTGTCAGCTTTGGTTTTCAGTCAGACATCTGAAGAACATTTTTATCATTCTGTTTCAAACAGGATTTATTTCCTTAGATTTTTTATTATATAACCTTGGGTTTAAAACAGGTGCACTAATGCATTCTGAAGTATTTCTTTTTCTTCCTTATTTTCTTTCTAATTCCCTGCTTTTGCTTTTTCCCAAAACTCAAAGTGATATATATATAGGGATGGTAGTTAACTAGTGTAGGATATGCGGTTATGGGAGCAAGGCCCGGTGTATCTCCCACTTGTCAAATCCTGGTCATTACTCAGTGACTGCTAAGAAACCACTTTTGAGGTCTGTACTAAAAGAAAATCAGTTACAGATCCTGATTCTAATCTAAAATCAATGAGAAAAGTTTTACACATAAATAAAAGACAAGACTACATTCAAAGAAGGAAAAAAAAAGATAAGTAATAGTGCCATGCTTTTTTGGAGGAAATCCTACTACCTAAATTCTGAATGATGGGTTATATTTTTAAAAGAAATGATAATTATGTGACATGATAGAGGTACTAATTATCACTACAGTGGCAATCGTATTACAATGTATAAATGTATCAAATTAACATGTTATATACCTTAAATTTTTACAATGTTATATGTCAAATATATTTCATTTAAAAAAAGAAACTTACTAGTTATAATTTAAGAGATCACTGAAATCCATCTAAGATCCTTGGTAAGGAATTATGTTATCGCTCTCTCTTATTTTTTTTTTTAGGAATTATATTATCTCTTGATTGCAAAATATATTATAAGTTTAACAATCTTTATGCCCATCAAAATGTTAAGAGAACTACACATCAGTATGGTCACTGTGGTAGCCAGAATAATGGCCTCCTAAAGATGTTGGTACCCTAATCCTCAAAACCTGTGACTATATTACTTTTCATGATAAAGGAGACTTTGAAGATGTGATTAAGGTTAAGGACCTTGAGATGCAGAGATTATCCTGGGTAAGACAAATTTAATGCCACGAATCCTAAAAGGTGGAAGAAAAGGGCAAAAGAGGAGGTCAGTGGGAAGACAGCATAAGAAGGACTCAAGGCCCCACTGCTGGTTCTAAGATGAAGGAGTATGCAAGGATCAAAGAAAGGCCTCTAGAAGCTCAAGACAGCCCACAGATGACAGCCAGCAAGAAATGGAGAGCTCCTCTTGGAACTGAATTCTGCCAACATCTGAATGAGCAAGGAAACAGATTTTCCCTCAGAGCCTTTGGAAAGGAATGCAGCCCTATCAAACCTTAATTTTAACCCACTGAGACTCACATTGGACTTCTGGAATTAAGAACTCTAAAATAATAAGTATATATATTTTTTAAACCACTGTGTTTGTGACTAATATGTTATAGCACCAATAGGAAACTAATGCAGTGACCATCAAATAATAATAGTTTTCCTTAACATGGCAATGTAAAGTTTTCTTTAAACATTTTACCTGTCAACAGATAATCTAAGTGCTATATTTTACTGGTGGTTCTCAGCAGTGAACCTTGGCAGTTGATTAGATCTGTAGTGTCTGTGGAGACACCCATGGACAACTGCAGTACTTACCTATTACTCTTTCTGGTCCATTTTATGAGTAGTCTGATACCATTGCTGGTGTATTATTTGGGCAGGCTATTAGATAGATCTTGATTGCCACATCTGCCGGTTGCTGGCTGTGAAACCTTGGGTAATTAAACTCACCATCTGAGCAGTAGTTCCTGTAAAAAGGACAGAAGGGGGTGCCTGGTTGGCTCAGCTGGTAGAGCATGTGACCCTTGATCTTAGGGTCATGAGTTCAAGCCCTACATTGGGCATGGAGCCTACTTAAAAATAATTTAAAAAAAGGAAAAGAAGGAAAGATTCATGTTTCCTTCATAAAGATTGCATAAAGGATTCATTAAGATGTGCTCATTACAATGCCTACATTTATTTTTTTAAGATCTTATTTATTTATTTAGAGCATGTGTGAGCTGGGGGGAGGGGCAGAGGGAGAGGGAGAGAGAGAGAGAATTTCAGGCAGACTCTGAACAGATTGCA
The DNA here is from genome assembly GCF_003265705.2 of Callorhinus ursinus. Taxonomy (NCBI): domain Eukaryota; kingdom Metazoa; phylum Chordata; class Mammalia; order Carnivora; family Otariidae; genus Callorhinus; species Callorhinus ursinus. The sequence goes on from NW_027397078.1 coordinate 21,620,110, forward strand.
GAGCCTGACGAGGGGCTCTATCCCATGACCTTGAGATCATAACCTGAGCTGAAATCAAGAAGACGTTTAACTGACTGAGCCACCCACGTGCCCCCACAATGCCTACATTTGATAAATGTTATATCCTAACTCCTCTCTTCCCCTTGTCCATTCATTCAACACATATTTAATGGACATTTACTATAGGCTAAATATTCTGTTTGGTACTTGGGATACTTCAGCATACAAAAGACAAAAATCTCTCTTCTCATGAAGCATATTCTGGAGTAAGCTCCACTGCTTGCTCTATGGCATCCTATCCGGGCTAACAGAAGTAATACATGGGTGCACTGCACAGTGCCATGTGTTTATTTACCATTCCTGGTTAATCTTGTTTCTTTTCCCTGGGACTCAAGAACTCTTTGCTGATTCAAAACTGTTTATTCTCTATAGAATTCCCACATGCATTGTAGTGAAGAGTCCCTTGCTGTCTCTAGTTAGTAATTAAGGTAGAAATATCGAAAAGTGAAGAGAACAAGGCAATGATCATGTATTCTGGGTGACCCACAACACAACTATAGAGACATGGCTGATAAATAGGAAAATTGAAAAAAAATAGGAAATATTTTATAAACATAAAAAATCTGTAATGAGTGATTTTGAAAATAGTCAAAGAAATACTAACAAACCTGGGGAACCCTTTGTAAACTTTTACAGAAATATCTTAACTGTAAAAATAATTCATGAATAATCTTAAAGGAGAACCAATTTTGGATAATGGGATATCGAGAACTATTGTTAGCTATACTTAGTAACAATTTCAAAATGGAGTTTTCAAGTTGAACAGATAGCTCCATTTCAACAGTGCTGCTATTAGCTGTGCATTATAAGTAAGTTTGTTTGTTTGCTTATGTTTGGGTGCCAATTATATTTTTATTTACCTTATTTATTTTTAATGACTTTTTTTTAGGCAGGTTTTTTGAGAAGAAAAAGGATAAGCTAACTTTAAGTTATAAAATTAACAATTTGTCTAAAAATACACAGTGTATCTCTTAGGCAAATGATGGTTTACATTGAGTTTCTCTTTTTTGTCATTCCAACTCAGCACAGACAAAGAAAATATTTTCTGGTGAATAATTTTTATTTTGCATTTTGTATCTAAAAACTGCCCTTGGGACAATTGAAAAATCTTACTCTTTGAATTTCTGGAGACTCTAGTAAAACTGATAGCTGTCCTCCATATGTTTATTGCCTTTCGTCTATACAAAAATCTTTTATGTACAATTGAGCAAACATCAGAGGAAACGCAAGTTTATTTTAGAGGTCAACTTTTATAGTTGGGAATAAATCCATACAAATATGAATCAATGCTAACTTCTAAAAGCTGCCCAAATTCCTTGCAGTGGCAAGTGGTTTATGAGGCAGATTTCAATGTTTTTTCTCTTTTTTCCCTTTTTCTTGAGAGAAAGAAAGTGCACCCATGCACACCCGCGCAGGTTGGGGTAAGGGGGCAAAGGGAGAGGGAGACAGGATCCCAAGCAGCCTCCATGCCCAGCGCTGAACCTGAGGTGGGGCTGGATCTCACAACCCTCCCATCCTGACCCTGGCCAAAATCAAGAGTCCCATGCTTAACCGACTGAGCCACCCAGATGCCCAAGGTAAATTTATGTCTCCTTTGGACTGCCTCTGGAAAAAGACGAAGAGAGTTCTTTTCAGCTGCAAATGAAAAAAAAGAGTTTGGCCAAGCAGAAAGCTCTTAGACTGGAAGATAAGAACTGGGAGGAGAGAAGTCTAGTAAAAGAGTAACTGAATTGGTTGGGGAGTGTGAATATTTTTTCCAGAATTGGAAAGAATTTACAAAAGAATAGAAGGTGAATCTCCAGTGCAATAGCCAGAAGCCACTGTTATAGTTAAGAACTTCTACAGAATACCTTTTGGCCACTCAGCCAAGTTCTCAGAACTCAGCTCAATTAAGCCATCACCCATTAATACAGATAGTCACTCTGCTTCTCTTTCACCTAATCTTACTAAAACAGATGGCTTCCCATGGAATCTCCTTCAGCTTGGACAATGGATCATGCTCTTTGTTTATCCTCTCTCTGGACCACCCCCCCTTTTCTCCTCTTCACCTAATAATCACTCATCCTTTAGATCTCAATATCAATGTCTCTTCCTCTAGAAAGACTTTGACCAAGTGGTCAAAGTAGGTCCCCAATCTACATAGGGCACTTTTCCCCCACTACATCCCCTTAATATCTATGACACTGGTCACAGCACACATCATAAAAGAATTTCTATTTTAATTGTATGTGCTGTTTCGTGGACTCTAACATCTTTGGGAAGATTTCTATCATTCTTACCAGCAAACCCCAAACACTTGGCTTGTACTACTCTAAGTACTGCCTTTGTGGAGTAACTGAACTAAAACCTGGGGAATTAGACTACTTAGTTCAAAGTGTGACCACAGTTAGTGCTTCGCCCAGGTCCCTTCAGATTTCCTTTATCATTTCTGTGAATTTAAATTTTCGTAGCTCATTCAGTCAACTCAAATGCTTTTATATTCCATCATTACTATGTATAGTATGTGTCAGTAAGAATAATAAGGAATCCGTAACTGGGTCAAACTGAAAGAAGACACCATTAGCACCTTGTAAATGGTTTTATAGCTACCTAAAAGTCGAAATTATATCAGAGAGGGGATTAAGAACTAATGCTACCAGACTACATGAATTGGAAATATAAATTGCAACATATGGAGATTTTGGAATTGAGATTTAGTATATAAAAACCACTGAAGCTTTTTATAATTTCACTCACCAAAAAGTATTTTTGAGCATTAAGTTGGCATAATAAATGTGTAAATCAGCAACATAAATAATAACATAAAACTAAGTATCTCTTAACAACTGTAGCCTTAAACTTATTTTTTCCAGATGAATAGAAGTTCACAGAATCTTTTTCATTTTTTCTCTCTCTAATCAAAATAACTCCTCCTCCTGATTCTAAAGCAATGAAATGAAATGGCTAAAATCATGTTATTTTATGATAATAATTTTACAGCTGCTAAGAGGGAGACATTTTTAAACCTCCCATATCTATTATAAACGACACTGAAATTATCATCCTTAGATTGAAGAAGGGGGGAAATATTTGTCACAATATAGTCTCTCCACCCCACCATCCTGAGAAGAATGCTAGGACTAAAATTAGAGAGTGCAGGCAACATTACTTAATTTCAGTCTTCTGCAGAAGGAGGAGAGATTTGGGCCTGAGGAGATAAATAGAGATCAGAACAAAGAGAAGCTAGTCAGTTCATATGAGTCTCTCAACACCCTGGGTGGTAAGCCCACAGTCATCCCAGAAACAGATGCTAGGTTTAAAATTCAATTCAGGGTGTCAGTGAATTGCATTCAACCTTGTATTTTGTTTTTCTCGTGAAGAAAAAAAAGAAAAACATGTTTCATTTATCAAACACAATCATGTTTCTTCAGAGATTTTGTTCTGATGTTCTGCTTTAATTTCGTATTTTCGAATGTGTCCAAGTAGCCCTTAAAAATGATGTCAACCCATTTTTACAGCAATAAATTCATTTACAACTCACATGAAGAGTTTCAGCAGTATAGTCTACATGACCTATCACAAAATGTTTGACTTTTACTTAACATAATAAAGCATGAGTCATAGGTTTAAAACTTAAATATATTTCTATTTTAAAGACTAATCTTATATTAAAGGAGAATAGATGGTAGCAGAGTGAGCAAATTGCATTAGTGACAAAACTACAAGGAAATATTTAATTGTCTGTAAAAAGAGTATCTTGAGATGCCTTCGTAGTGCACACCACCTCTCACATTTATTATGCAGCTTTGAAAAAATAGACCGGTACACTGATTGGGTATTGCAGTTACTAAGAGAACAAAAGTTACTTTCTGTCAAGTGTTTCTAAGGGAAGCAGTTGCTATCATTTGGTGACTTTTTTTTTTTTTTACAGGATTGGGAATTCTCGGTCATGCTAAGAAAATTTAACAACCTAGCAGTATTTTTACGATTAAGTACATATTTATATGCTTAACTAGTTTTAAATGCAGGTAGATATTGTGAATGAAAATACAGCTACATGGGCATAGATATTATAATGCAAAGAATTAGAATTTATTCTAAGCCTCCATTTATAAACCGGTTTTGTTCTTTGTCACCATTTAATATTCCAATTTTTCTCTCCTAGGTAGAGATAGTGTATTTTGTATGTGACTTATTGTCAGGTGCTTTGTACCTTCATATGAAAGACTTGTAAACTCCTGGACGTACATTTTTCACCAACAACTTTTTTTTTTTTTTTTTTTAAGTAGTCTCCATGCCTAGCATGGAGCCCAGTGCAGGGCTTGAACTCATGACCCTGAGATCAAGACCTGAGCTGAGATCAAGAGTTGGATGCTTAACCGACTGAGCCACCCAGGTGCCCTTTTCACTAACAACTTTTTAATTTAGAGTCTTACTAAACATTGCTAGGATACTTTGTAATCATTAGATATTGTGAGGGAGGAAAAATAATTTTCCCTCTATCCTTCTAGGTTCTTGACTTAGACGCCGTGCCCCCCCCCAACCCCGGACTAAAAGACAGATTAATAAGAGAAAAAAATGAACAGAAATTGAATTAGATGTATGCCTCCTCTATGCATAGGAGAGACCCAGGAGAACTGAGTAACTCCCTGAAATCACCCAAGCCACCCTCTTAATACCAACTCCAGCTGAAGGCAAAAGAAGATGCTGGGTTTGAGGAGTCAGTTAAGGGAGGTTACAAGAAAAAGCACGGTAAACAGTAAGGATGTGGTGCAGATTTAAATCCTTACCTTCTCCATGGGTAAGAGTTTCTAGAGATTAAAAAACAAAACAGTTTCAAGAGATTTAGAGTCATCTTTCTTTTCCTGGCACAGCAGGGAGAGACACCCTTACAAATGGAGATTTCCCTTATAAATGTAAATGCCTCTTAGAAAAAGGTGACCTTCTACTCAGTATGCAGAGCTTCTATGTCTGCTGTTTCTTAAAAATAATCAGCCTAAAATAATACTTAAAACAAAGAGACATATTTTGGGGTGGCATATTCTGCTTCTTTTCAAATCAAATAATAATTTCTATTTAAAAGAATGCATTCATAGATAAAATGGATTCAAAATAGATCATTCAATCTGCTTACAATATTCTTTTTTTTTTCAAAAGACATGGTTAACAAGAAAAATAGTGTTAAGGAAATAAAAAAATAAACAAACTACAGTAATATAGAATTCTAACACTAAGATCCCAAGTCTGACTTTAATGATAATAACTACCCGTCTATAAATTTATGTATCTGATCAGAATTTAATAATGTATATGTGAAGACTTGTGAAAAACGATTTATTTTTTTATTCTTTTTTTTTTCAAACTCCTTCTAAACGCTGAGTGGAGAAAGGAGAGCTCCCCATTGTTTTTCAGTAGATTTCCTCTTTTTTCCTCTTGTACAATATTGTCAAGAATTCATATTTTCAAGTTTTTTAACAAAGAGAATGTGAGAGAATTATCAGAATATAGATTTCTCCAGGCAGTTTTCGAAGATAATATTTATCATTTTATACATAGAAAGCATGAATAATTATGGCAAATATTCATTTAAAGTAGAGATATGTCAGGAAGGAAGACCTTCCTCTGCACTGTGTTCTTCTAACTGGACTTAGAATCAAATTGACATGAGACAAATTAACAGGAGAAAATCAAATTTAATAGGCATAAATATGGGGAATCCATATAGACAGGAAATTCCAAAGACAATGAGGCAATTCGAAGCTCATAGGAGCTAAGGAGAGTCTGAAGACACAAAAGTGGCCTATCTTGGGGCAGCCTGCCCTTGGCCCCTACAGATACAAATAAATCATATTTGGGGATGCCTGGGTGGCTCAGATGTTTAAGCGTCTTTCTTTGGCTCAGGTCATGATCCTAGGGTCCTGGGATGGAGCCCTTCATGGGGCTCCCTGCCCAGTGGGGAGCCTGCTTCTCCCTCTCCCTGTGCCTTCCTCCCCCCTTCCCCCATTGTGCTCTCCAGCCCTCTTTCTTGGTCAAATAAATAAATAAAAGATTTAAAAAAAAATTTTTAAAACCCAAATAAATCATATTTGCATGGGTTATCAAAATAGTCTTGGAATTTAAGGTGCTGAGAACACATGGTAGCGTTCTTTAAAAGCAAGGTGATTTTGGCAATTGACATAGTTAAATGAACAGTTAGTGCATTCCAAAATTAAGCTAAAGCTGTCAGACTATTAAGCAAACCAGTCTGGGACACCTGGGTGGCTCAGTCAGTTAAGCATCTGCCTTCCGCTCAGATCATGATCCTAGCATCCTGGGATCCAGTCCTAATCGTGCTCCTTGCTCAGCAGGGAGCCTGCTTCTCCGTGCTTGTGCTCTCTCTCTCTCTCTGACAAATAAATAAATAAAATACTTACAAAAAAACCCAGTACGCATATCAACCTGAGTAGGTGTCAACAACTCATATCCTCACTCTGTCTTTTCAGTAATATTCAACAATACTATGTTTCAAACAAATAGTAAAGGTATAAAGGAGTCTGGTGACACATTTTGGAAACATTGGACTTTTAGCACAGTGTGCAAGTGTATATGTTTGGGGGAGACAGTGAGTTTGTATGTGTTTATGTGTGCGCACATGTGTGTGTGTGGTCATTGCCATACCATGTTTCTCTTCAATTATTGGACTCATTGCCCTTCCTTTTGGGGGACATAGATGTGACATACTTTCCAGAAGGTGCTTATGTATTTAGAGATTTAAAACACCTACTTAATATTTCCTGGATTCAATTTATTCAACACAGAGATATTTTAATTAGACAAATTCTCCATTATTTTAGAACATTGTGAGAAACAAAATTATTGTTAGCACGTTTGTGTGTATATGTGTGTGTACTGGGTTCACAGTAATTAAGAAGAGCAAATACTCTATCTCTTGTGTTAATAAACCCACAAACAAAGGCAGATAGCAAACAAAAGCAAACAGACAAAAGAGCCCCTAATGCACACTGATAGGCAACATGATGATTTTTCTAAAATAGAAGTCTCATTTCTTATAACCAAAACATAATGCATCTGGAAAATAAATAAGGCAAATCGAACAATTCAAAATTCAAGTAAAGAAAATTGTATCTTATCAGATAATAACTTGTTGATGCTTATGTGAATGGTGATACTAATACCAGTGAAGAGGGAAAAATGTATTTAATGTTTTCCATTTGTGTGTTATGCATAGCTTAGATAATGTAAAAAATACCTTACGGTGAGTTTAAATACTTTATTAGAAAGCCTGTTTAATGATAAAGTTTGAAAAACGTAATTTAATATATATTCTGATAGAATATATATTATGGTATTAAAGTATATTTTATATATATACTTTATAATATATAAAGTATATATTAATATATTAATACCATAAAGTATGGTATTAAATATCTATTAATGATTTTTGTTTCAAATTCAGAAATACCATTCTTATTAAAAAATAGAGAAATGTAGAGCTCAAGAAAACCCAAGATAAAGGTTTTCTTTAAACTTTGAATAATGGAGACAGTTGAAATTTTTCTTGATCATTTGTGTATGATTCACTTGTGTCAGAGGTTGGCCAAACCCGTGGGCTCAGACCAGGCTAGCAGGAAGCACAGAGAACCTAGAATGTGAATTACCTGATAAAGACTAAAGTGGAACTCCTCATGTCCACATTGATAAACCTTAGAACAGAGACGTCTCTGGGGAACTCTTAGTCAAACTGAAAGCAGCAGTATTCCCACACTTCTATGGACTTAGCAAAACATGCTGGGGATCTGGCAATGGTTTTCTAAACATGAAAGAACTAAATATGACAGTAATGAGTAGAATCTTCTTAAAAGCAGCTTCTTCTTAGAGTGGTGATTCCCTATTTCAAATTTGTAACTCAAGGAAACTCTATAAAGAGTAATGAGGGTCTGTGGGATTTTCCCCCTGCCAATATTTCAAGAAGTCTAACAGTAGTCTTTGAATAAATTTTCTAAAGACACCAGTGAAAATCATTTTCAAAACATTAGGTCTAAGTTGGAAAAATAACGGAACGACTCTAGTTGGTGGAAAAAAACTGTAAGTCATTGCTCTCATATAGAATTTCCCGGTATATATTACTCAGAAAATTATTTCTGTAGATTAATAGGTGTTACTAGAAACAAACAAAAATAATTCAATGGTCAAATGTTTAAGATTTGCTCTGTTTAAAATAAATAATTTGCGTTTCTATGCATCTGCAAAAAGGGAAGAGAAGAGGATTTCTCAAACTTATATTTTGGCCATAAAGTGTTGTTGTTGTTTTTTTCCCTTTTGAAAATCTGGCCGAGCTAAATTTCCATGGACCTCAACTTGGGTAATGCTTCCTGAGATGATAGAGCCAGCAAACCAGGAATGGATACCTGAGGACAAAACCACCCAGCTGTCCTTTGATTCTGTTAGAGCCTTTTCACTTTGATGGAATAATCTGGATACCATAAGGCTTTTCTCTGGAGGCCTCTTTTGACCCAGTGATTCAGAATCTTCTATCTTGGGACTCATCACTTTGAAGTTTGCTTTCTGACCACTTCTACAAACTGTCTGCCCAAGCTTATGCTTTGTCTGACTTTTCAGGTTACAGGTGCAAGAAAATAAGAGCCTGGCTTTTTTCTTTTTTCTTTTTTTTTTTTTTTTTAACTTTCAGAGAGGTTATGTCATGATTCAGCTAAAGTGCAACAGCACTGTGTGCCAGACATTGCAGCAAGAAAAATATCATCCAGGCTGGCTATGGAATTAGGCCTCCTTGGAGCACATGGGATGAATGAGTTAAACAAGGAAGGTGATCAGAGCAGATACTCATGTGTTATTCCAACAAAGCTTGGCACGTTGGAAAGCCACGGTATTTGCAAGCAAAAAAAGAAGAGGTCTGAATCTCATTTTGCGCATTGTTAACTGTGTGAATTTGGGCAAATTATATACCTTTTCTAAGCCTCAACTCTTTCATTTGTAACAAAACAACACTGCCAACTTTGAATACTTAAAAGCTGAAACAACATAATTTCACATAGAAGATTCTGGCATATATTAAGTATTAAATAGGTGGTATTATTATTATTAAAGGAATAGAATACAAAATTTTTCTTTTAAATTCCCTTACTCGTACCACAGTCCTCCGAACCTATTTTTTCTACCTCCTCTTGTTCTGCACCTCCCCTGACCTCCAGACTCCAGACGTGATTCCGACTACGTAGCTTAAGATGTTTGTTTCCACAGGTATTTTCTCTTCAGTGGATGATGTCTGATTGAAACACTTGTAGATGGAAATCACTTCATTTCTCATGATAGATTTTCAAATAATAAAAAATAATGTAGAGCAGCTCTGTTTAGTGTGGCGATCTCCCCAATGTGTGTCATCTCTGTGGGAGACTACTTCTTCCCCAGGCTGACCCTTGACCCCACACCCAACACTCAAATTTCTAGGAACCTCTCAAACCTTCTACTCCAATACTTTTGATAACAGAAAGTAGTAGCCCATTATCTGTTGTTTTTCTAGCTATTTTTCATTATTCTGTGCAAACCCAGAGAATAGAAGTCTTACGTTACCTGGATTATATTCACTTTTAAAATACTTCCCAGGTGGGCACCTGGGTGGCTCAGTTGGTTAAGCGACTGCCTTCAGCTCAGGTCATGATCCTGGAGTCCCAGGATCGAGTTCCGCATCGTGCTCCCTGCTCAGCAGGGAGTCTGCTTCTCCCTCTGACCCTCTTCCCTCTCATGCTCTCTTTCTATCATTCTCTCTCTCTCAATAAATAAAAATCTAAAAAAAATTAAAAAATAAAATAAAATAAAATAAAATACTTCCCAGGGCGCCTGGGTGGCTCAGTGGTTAAGCATCTGCCTTCTGCTCAGGTCATGACCCCAGGGTCCAGGGGTTGAGCCCCGCATCGGGCTCCCTGCTCCGTGGGAAGCCGGCTTCTCCCTCTCCCACTCCCCCTGCTTGTGTTCCCTCTCTCGCTGTGTCTCTCTCTGTCAAATAAATAAAAAAAAATAAAATCTTTAAAATACTTCCCAAACTTAAAATTGTATCTTCCATTTCATTTCGTCACCCTGTCTCCTTATTACAGCACTCTAAACCAAAGTGAATTACATGTTGTAGGTACTAATTGTGAACAACAGAAATACGTGTGATATTCAGATCTATCATTACACTTACATAGTATTGCTCACACTGAAATTTTATATAAACGTTTAAATAAAAAGATTAGATCATTTAGTGCCACTTAAACATGTTTATATATTGCAAAAATGCTAATATTTAGTGCCCCCTGCTGTTAAAGTGATTTATTTGCTATTAAATATTTTAATGATTTTTCTCTCATTGACCAAACTTTAAGTCATATGTACTTTTACTAACAGCTCGACCAAGAGAAAAGTCTACTCATCCATGTTTGCTTATAGCTCAGCTCAAGTTCTGTGCACGAGCAACAGAGTTTTGTTTGTTTTTTGCATTTTCCCAAATGGGAAAAACAGTCTTATACTGTTGAGCCTCAACTCAAACAGAGCAGAACACTTTCTCATGTACTTTCCTACTATTTCGTACATACTTACATGATGTTCTCACACTGTTGGGATTCTCTTTTTGCTTATATCTCTCCCCAGATCGAAGCACTTGAAAAGCACGAACTATGTCCTACCCACTACTGTCTCTTCAAGGCCTGTCACAGCCTCTGGCCCATCAGAAATGCTTAAGAGATGTTTGCCCCACAAATGAATGTATGAGTGAATGTCATTGCAGAATCCTAATTATCAGAGGGGTTTATGTTCCATTTCCAAACAGAAATCACATGAACAGGAATACCCCTGGGGGTGGCATATATAATTTCCAGTAGAACATTACTAGTAATTTCAAACTTGTTATAGAGCTCATGTCATTCATTTCTAAAAAGTTCAGATTATTAAGAAACTTTTTTGATTATGCTGACCCAAAATTTAACAATGATATCTGAAAATAACATCCTCTTTCTTTTCTGTCCTCTGTCGAAGTAAAAAGTAAATCTAGTTTTATGTCCATTTGGCATTTTGTCGTATCTGCACAGGGAAATTAATTCCTGACATTTTTTTCTTGTTTTTGACTAAACCTCATCAAATATTCTAATAGTCTGTGCAGGCTGTATTATAAGGTCCTAAGTCACCTTTCCTGTGGCTTAAACTCTAGCCCTTTTATTTAGAAAAGACCTAGATAGTGAACACCCGAGAAATTCTAAGATTCAGCTTTCATCCAGAATCTGGTCAAATGGCCTGTGTCTGTTTTCATAGGCAAAAGATGAAGAGATGAAAATGAGAAGACTTAGCCTTATTGTCATTTAACAGAGACCAGAGAAAGCTCATTTCTGAACTCTTGAACTGCAGATCAAGTACAGAGAGTACCAGGTAAGAGAACTGAGGACAGGGATCAAAATCTGGCTAAAAATAATGCATAGGAAATAGAGTGTAGGTCTCCGAAGAGACGATTTCATTTGCTACTTTTTTTTTTAAGGTTTTATTTATTTGAGAGAGAGCGAGAGCACAAGGAAGCGGGAGCAGGGGGAGGGACAGAGGGAGAGGCAGACTCCCCACTGAGCAGGGAGCCCCATGGGGGCTCCATCCCAGGACCCTGGGATCATGACCTGAGCCAAAGAAAGACACTTTAGCCAACTGAGCCACCTAGGCGCCCCTAATTTGCTGCTTTTGAAAGCCTATCAGTTATATTTTTCTGGAGCATTCATTCTTTTTATAATATAATGTTTATAAGATCTCATCTCCCTCAATTTTCTAACAGAAAAATAGGCATGTGACAAACTAAGTTTGGGCTTCAGCTTGTGTTAGTATAATCCAGTCTGTCTCATTGCGCATCGAGCTTACATCCCATTTATATTTTCCCCACTCAGCTTGACTGAGTTCCCTGTTCAGGATCAAATGGTGAAACTATGTACATGCACATGAAACACTTGGACGAGATATTATCTCATATGTATTAAAAATCAAAATCCGAGGGAAATGTAGTTCTACTGTTTTTGCTAATATCAATGAAATATGGACATTTCTCCAGTAACTAAGGAAATAAAAAAAAAAGTAAACTGGGGTGCCTGACTGGCTCAGTCAGAAGAGCAAGTGATTGTTGATATCAGGGTTGTGAGTTCAAGCCCCTCGTGAGGTGTAGAGATTACTTAAATAAATAAAACTTAAAAAAATTAAACTGATAAGACTTACAAATAGGCCCCCAAATTTAAATGAAATGTATAGCACTCAGTAAATAAACAGGAGCAGGCAGTTACAATATAACACAAAATATAGATAGACTTTATGGTACTAATATATCAACTAGATGAACTACCTCTTTCTAGACTCTAGTTTGTTTTTTAGATAATTTTATTTTGACAAATTTAATCTTTGCATAATACGCATGAAAACAATTTAGAAGGACTGTTGAGTTGATCTACCAGTGAGTCAAACTGTATTCATTTTACTTCTCTGGCAAGTATTTTCATTGATCCTTTAAATCTATAAACACATTAGCATTAACATTGTGGGTTTATTGTGGGTTTTTTTTTCTTTTACTGGACAAAACAATTCCATTGTTAATGATGTTTATATTAAATTACAATAGGCTTTCACATTAAAAGGACTAACATTTCAGCAGACAATAAAGACAAGATATGGGAGGAAGAACATGTACTCTTCTTTGAATCTCAAAAATATTTTTACGTATTTTGGAAGCGGGAGTTGAAGTTTCTCATTTTGCTTCTTAGTGACTTAGACCCTGAATGGCTAATAGAAATTAAAATGCTTTAAACTAAAACTCTTTTTAAGGCACTAAAATGAGCAAACTAGAATTATTTCTTATATCTCAGGAATTAAATAGTGGAAGGTATTTTCTAATCACAAAATAGGGTTGGCTTAGACTCTAAGCATATATCAAAAGTTTACTCATATTTAAGACATAATTAAGGCAGTTGCTTATTTAATGAAGAAAGAAAATAAGGAAAATAATCCATGCAGTACAGGGGGATCATGCTTTGGGCATGTGTCTCTTTTTATATCCAGTGATACATTACTGGTGAACATTCCTTACTTAGTTCAACCTGACTTGCTACCAACAAACAACATGTAATTGAGATGTTCATAGATTGATACTGGATGAGCTTAATGAAGGGTTCTACTTCTGCACATCTCTGGAATTAAAACAAAAGGCACTAAACCTACAATTAACAGCTGGAGATAACATATAATTTTCCAGAGCCCAATAGCAGTTTTTATGTTTCTCCATTGTGCTTCATATATTGGCCTATTTGCTGTGGATTTTGCCCTGGGAAAGCTGAGAGTTTGTATGTGCTGAATTGGGATATCATTTTCTGTGACCTCTGAATGTTAGCGATAAAAGCTTTACTGTCAGGGAAACATAGGCAACATGTTGCCTTTTTACCATTAGAGATGTTGTCATTTGCTTCTCACAACAGAAATGCCTGTGGGTTGCACCACAGCTGAGACACAGTTTGTCAAACATCCTTAATCAGCAAACACATCAGAGAGTACAGTCACGCTTAGAACATCCATTCCATTGCCATGAATCACGTGTTATTTAGTAAAACATCCTGCCAAAGATATCACTGAAATAATTTGATGTGTTAAAAAGAACAATACTACATAAATCAAGGAAAGGAGCAGCAAAACTTTTAGATTTTTCCTAGCAGTCTACTGTATGTAGTGAGTAATTTGTATGAGCACTTTCCTTTAAAATTAAGGAAGTATCAAGTAATTGAGATGATTTCATTGAATTGCATACACTCAAATAGTGTGAAAACAGAGAAATTTAGAGCCAAAAGCCCAAGCCATAATGTCCTAAGACTATAAAAACGCTATCTCTAAGTAGAATTACCTCATATAAAATTGCACATGTGCAGAAACAATATGCACATATGTAATGTCCAAGCAGAATGTTCAATATTTAAATTTTTTAGTTTACACAAAAATTATAGAAGACAGCATTCATCATTTCATAACAATTGAGTAATGGATTATAAAAAGTTCTTTTAATAAAAGTAAAAAAAATAAAAATAATTTTGAAAGCTCCGCCTCCGCCGCCGTTGCTTGAATGGTGGAGCCGAGGCTGGGCTCGTGAACACACAGTAACAGCTCTAAGGCAGGCGGCGGCACCATCCCCGCTTCCCCTCGGCGGCGGGGTGTCCCGCCAGCGGCCCTGAAGTGACCCATAAACATGTCTTGTGAGAGGAAAGGCCTCTCGGAGCTGCGATCGGAGCTCTACTTCCTCATCGCCCGGTTCCTGGAAGATGGACCCTGTCAGCAGGCGGCTCAGGTGCTGATCCGCAAGGTGGCCGAGAAGGAGCTGCTGCCCTGCCGCACCGACTGGACCGGGAAGGAGCATCCCAGGACCTACCAGAATCTGGTGAAGTATTACAGACATTTAGCACCTGATCACTTGCTGCAAATATGTCATCGGCTAGGACCTCTTCTTGAACAAGAAATTCCACAAAGCGTTCCTGGAGTACAAACTTTATTAGGAGCTGGAAGACAGTCCTTGCTACGCACAAATAAAAGCTGCAAGCATGTTGTGTGGAAAGGATCTGCTCTGGCTGCATTGCATTGTGGAAGACCACCCGAGTCACCAATTAACTATGGTAGCCCACCCAGCATTGTTGACTCCCAAAATAAAAATAAAGATTTAAACCCAGTTTAGAAAGACTCAGAAAAAAAAAAAGAAAAAAACTATGTTTAAGAGAGCAGCCAAGATGCCCTTCAAGAGATGAATGGATAAAGAAGATGTGGTCCATATATACAATGGAATATTACTCAGCCAACAGAAAGGATGAATACCCAACTTTTACACCAACATGGATGGGACTGGAGGAGATTATGCTAAGTGAACTAAGTCAAGCAGAGAAAGTCAATTATCATATGGTTTCACTTATTTGTGGAACATAAGGAACAGCATGGAGGGCATTAGGAGAAGGAAGGGAAGAATGAAGGGGGGCAAATCAGAGGGAGAGATGAACCATGAGAGACTATGGACTCTGAGAAACAAACTGAAGGTTTTAGAGGGGAGGGGGTTGGGGGCATGGGTTAGCCCGGTGATGGGTATTAAGGAGGGCATGTACTGCATGGAGCACTGGGTGTTATAGGCAAACTATGAATCGTGGATCACCACATCAAAAACTAATGATGTACTGTATGGTGACTAACATAACATAATAAAATTAAATTAAAAAAAAACAAAAAAAAAACAAAAAAAATTTTGAGAAAGTTTGTTAAGAAAGTCTGGTGATGTACTAAGATTACAGGCTTAATAGGTAAAAAAATTTAGTCAAAAAAGGTTTTTCTGTAAATAAGGGCTTATGTTTAAATTTCTTTCTAGTTTCTGCTAAGTCTGACTTTCTGAGTTTGGGGCGTCATTTTACACTTACTTGTCCTTATATTTCAAATGCTGTGTGTGGTAACTTACAATAAGAAACATGACACAAAGGGGTGCCTGGGTGGCTCAGTTAGTTAAGTGTCCGACTCTTGATTTCAGCTCTGGTCATGATCTCAGGGTCATGAAATGGAGCCTGGTGTGGGGCTCTGTGCTCATCAGGGAGTCAGCTTGAGATTCTCTCTCTCCCTCTCCCTCTGCCCCTCCCCCTGCTCACGCTCTCTCTCTCTCACTCTCTCTCTCTCTCTCTCTCTCCCAAATAAATAAATAAATAAATAATTCTTTTAAGAAAGGATGACATAAAAAATTTAAAAAATATATATACATATTAATGAAACATGAGAAGGAATTATATATATAGGGAAATACTATGAAAAGAACAGATGTAAAGTTACTCTAGAAAAAGACACATTATAATGTCCTTGTAATATTTAAGTTGGACCACACATTTGGTTCTGATATTTCTACAGATTAAAACAAAAAATGAAATGTGCTAGGTTATAAATTTATATTGTGTATTGTCTAAATCTCATACCACAAATGCATAGCAAGGAAGTATAAAAATAATGTGGGAAGAGAAATCCCAAATATAGCAGATAAAATGATATATGTAAATGTAATAAACCCATGTGTCAAAGAGACTAAAATATGAAGGGTTTTTTTTTTTTTTGCATTTGATGAAAAAAATTGACTTCCTTGTATGCAGTCCATGAAATGATGTACATGTATAGAAGAGCTGAAGCTGGAAATATAGGCATGAATATATGACCTTACATATAGCAAAATGTTCGATTTATTGAAATTGCACACTAAGTGATCCTTTTTTCCTGTTAAAACAAGCCTGTATAATTCTCTGGGACAGGAGGGTTTGGAGGTGTTCTCAAGCTGGGAAGTATATTTTGGGTTGATGGTAAAATGCATTCAGTTTTTATAACTGATCAATTTTTCTACTTTTTCTCTTGAATCAATAAATGTTTATTGTCTAAAATATTTTCCATGTTTTCTAAGGTCACCTGTCTACTGGCATATTATTCATTATATTCCCTTATGAATTTAAAGGTATCTACTATATATATAGTGACTTTTCCTTTTATGTTTTCTCTTATGTTATTTATTTTTCATTTGTTTTCTTCTCTCTTTTACATTGGCATTCTTTTCTCTTCTTTTGACATAATCTTTCCAGAGGAACATATGTATTACTATTCTTTTCAGTGATTTGTATTTTTTCTTTGCCAAGTCACACAAGTGATTCTTTATTTTCTCTATCATTTACATTCTTATCTTTATTATTTCACTCTCTTTTCCTTTGAGTAACTTCTCTGCTTTTGATTTTCTTCTTTTTTTTTAGGGATTTTATTTATTTATTTGAGAAAGAGAGAGTACAAGTGGGGGAGAGGGACTGAGGGAAAGGGAGAAGCAGACTCCATACTGAACAGGGAGCCCAATGTGGAGCTTGCTCCCAGGACCCTAAGATCATGACCTGAGCCGAAGGCAGACATCTAACCAACTGAGCCACCCAGGCACCCCAGATTTTCTTCTTGAGATAATCTATGAAATTACTGAATTTTTATCTTTTTTCTTTTATAATTTAAGGTATATGAAGAATACATATGACATGGTATTTTATAAAATGTATGATAAATAGACACTAAACAAACAAAAATGTATATATAGATATATATATGTAAATGTACGTAGTGATAGTGAAAATATGAAATGGAGGCAAAAAAAGGCAGAAAAGAGAGAGAATAATCTCTAAAAAATTCACTGCAATACTAGTAGCAGATGTCTGTTGAAATTCAATATATGTTTACTACTTTTTCTTGTTTATACTTTTCTGTGCCTTTATGGTAAAAAATGATAGACTCATTTTCATACCCAAGAACAATAATTACTGGTATATTTGGAATTAAATCACTTTTATTTTTTAAAAAAGATTTATTTTAGAGAGAGAGAGTGTGTGTGTGAGCAGTGGGAGGGGCAGAGAGAAAGGGGGAGAATCCTCAAGCAGACTCCCCCTGAGTGGGGAGCCCATCGTGGGGCTCGATCCCAGGACCCTGAGATCATGTCCTAAGCCAAAATCAAGAGCTGGATACTCAACCGACTGAGCTACCCAGGCGCCCTGGAATTAAATTAATTTTAAAAATGATTAAGTAAATGGGGATGCAAGATGTCAAATTTAGCTCATTTACTTAAATTCTCCTTTTTAAAAGGCCATAGAATTATATTAAAGCAATCAGAAGAAGGGTACATTCTACAACAATGTTTTAAAAACGAGAGATTCCAATAGAGAATGAAAGAACTAAAAAAAAAAAACTTTGTAAAATATGGAACACCAAAGAAGCAATAGCTTCGAACATGTGCAGAAAGTTCAACCATTCAAGAGAGATTGGCTGTTGTAAAGGAAGATGACACACGTAGCAAAATCTCAGAGATCATTTAGTCTTAGAGACCACATGTATGGTGGAAAATTATAGTAAGAATGGGGGTTTTAATGGGACAAAAGTCATTCTCCACTATGGAAGTGTTTAATTCATCCCTAAATACCACCTCACCTCATTTTAATACAGAGTCATCTGAATCCATGTAGCTACTCTAAAAACCTTACAGAAAACTTTGAAATTGAAAGATGGGGCCTGAGAGAACCAAAGTTGAACCCCAGAGTAATGCCCTTTCTCAGTCTGATGTTTAGGAATCTTTAGGCATAAAGATGGAGATGAAATTGTTCATCCTAAAGCAAAGAATTCTGACCCTCTAGACCCATACAAAGTTCACTGACAGTCTCATTCTAAACCAGATAGACCCCTCAGGCTGTTAGACATTGAGGGAAGATGGCAATAAATGAAAGAGTAAGCAATAGAAACTAACACAAAAATGGAAAAGTGGGGGAGAAGATAATTAAAGGAACAGAAGATAATTTAAAACAACAAAAAGGAAATCCAATTAAATATTTTCTGAAATATTTAAAAAATCAATGAATAATACAAAGATCTAAAATGATTAAAAAGTAATAGGAGATCAAAAATAAAGACTGAATTTAAAAGCAAAATGGCTCAAAAAGTAAAAATCAGTAGTAGGTGATAAAAATCAAGAAAACATAACAAAACAGACGCTAGAAAAGGAGAAAGCCAAAAAAAAAAAGGGGAGGGGGGCCAGTGGAGCAGGGAAAAGACACAGAATATCAATTCAGTGGGAAGTGGGATAAACATCAACTTATAGCAATTCCAGAAAGATTAAATGTGATAAAAGGTAAAAGTTATTACAATTATTTAAGAAAATTCCTATGACCTGAAGAGAGGAAGAAATATTTAAATTGAAAAGGCAGAACATTTAAGGTCTAGTGTTTTAGCAACTCTGAAGTCTAAAATACAGTATTGTTAAAAAATGAAGTAACAAAGGGGTGCCTGGGTGGCTCAGTCAGTTAAGTGTCCAACTCTTGATTTTGGCTCAGGTCATGGTCTCGGGGTTGTGAGATGGAGCCCCATGTTGGGCTCTGCGCTCAGTGTGACTCTCCTTGAAATTCTCTCTCTCCCTCACCCTCTGCCTCTCCCCCTGCTGGGGCAGTGCATTCTCTCTCTCTCTCTCTCTCTCTCTCTCTCTCTCTCTCTCTCAAAATAAATAAAATCTTTTTTAAAAAAGGTAGGCAAAATATTTTTTAAATAATAAATAAATAAAATACAGTATTGTTGACTATAATCAGTATGCTGTACCTTAGCTCTGTAGAACGTACTCACCTTCTAGTTTCAAGTTTGTCCCCTTTGACCAACATCTCACCAATGCTTCCACCTCCTAGGCCCTGGTAACCACCATTCTACTCTCTATTTGTTCAGCAAAAAAACAAAACAAAAACAAAGCAAAAACAAAACAAAAACCTAGAATAGTGGGGGAAAAAAAAGGCATACAATAAGATGCAACAAATATATCTTAGGTAACCAGCATAAAATTGACAACAAAATTGAACAAATATCACACAATAAAAGAATATGAAAAGCAATCTCCAATGAATTTTGTCCTCTTTTCTCAGTTACATTTTTTCATTTATTGTAGTATAATTTCCATATAGTAAAATTCACCCTTTTTTAATGTGCACTGTTCCATGAAATTTGACAATTTTAAGTAACTATTACTGAAAATCAAGATATGAACATATGCCTATCACCTGGAGAAGTACCTTCATGCCACTTTTAGTCAGTCCCTCCCTCCTTTCCCATCCTTGGCAACTACTGATCTCATTTCCATACCTGAAGTTTTAATTTTTCCAGAATGTTATCTAAATTGAGTCCCACCATTTGTAGAATTTGGGGTCTGGCTTCTTGCACTTAGCATAATGCTTTTTGGCATTTGTCCTTGTTTTTGCATGTATCAGTGGATTGTTCCTTTTTGCTGCTGAGTTGTCACGGAGGTACATATCACAGTTTGTTTAACCATTCCCCCACTGATGAACGTGTGTGTTGTTTCCAGTGGATGTAAATATTCAGTTATAGTCTTTGTATATAAATATGTGGTCATTTCTCTTGTGTATGTACCTACATGTGGAGTGGGTGGAAAATACAGCATGTGTGTGTTTAAAAATCTAAAAACTACCAGATTATTTTCCAAAGTTGCTGTACCATTTTGTATTTTCACCAAAAATGTATGAGAGGTCTGGTAGTGTTCATATATTGAAAGACTCAATATGTCAAGATGTTAGTTCTCCCCAAATTGATCTAGAGATTCAGTGCAATCGTCTTCATAATCCCAACAGGTGTTTTTGTAGAATTTGACAAGGTCTTTCCAAAATTTATGTGGAAAAGCAAAAAACATAGACATGGCAATTTTCTTTTATAAAGAACAAAGTTGGGAGATACCCACAACCTGATTTTAAGAATTAATTAATAGACCTACACATACATGGTAAATTAATTTTTTTCTTAGTAAGGAGAGACTTCATTCAAAAGCATTATTGCAAGTGAAAGGAGGGTGTATGGCAGTGGGGAGAATGTTGTGCCTGTAAGATCTGCAAGAATCTCAAGAGTTAGGCAAATAGAGTTGTTGTTGTTGTTGTTGTTTTATAGAGAGGAGTAAATAAGGCTAGAAAGAACTGGGTTTGGGAAGTGGAATGAAACCATGGCTTGATCAGATAGTAAATCAGACAATGATTTTATCTGTGGCCGCCCCTATTTTCCTGGAGGAGCCACTGAGGAGGGGCTGTGTGCTGACTCAGGCCGAGGGTGGGCCAAAATTCAGGGGCTTGAAAAAAGGAGAAAAAGCTTTGTTTCTATTGATCAGTGAGGTAGTAGTTCAACTAATTATGAGACCAAAAAAAAAAAAAAGGAATTTGGAGGGTCTGTGTCTGGTTTTGTCATAGGTAAACAAGGGGACTCAGGACTGATCGGGGCATCGTTACTGCAAAATTAATTAAACCATCCATTGAGGGGTAGTAGCAAAGGTCAGTTGTTTTAGTGTCAGGCGTCTTAAAAGAGGGATATCAATAATGAAAAAGAGAAATATCAATATAAAATGTTGTATCAAATATTAATACATTAAATCATGCAGGCAGTTGGTAGAAGGAAATCTTTTGATTATGCAGCACTGCTCATTGGGTTTCTCGAAGTTATCAGTGCTCTTAGGGATGTTGCCCAGTCCTGGTTGCCTATCATATAAGAGTTTGCATCATCTGAGCTTTTTGCCAGACTTACTTAGTGACCCAGACAGCAGCTTTTCCAGGAAGAAATCCAGCCCAGGTGTAGTGGCTTGCAGGAAGGAGTCCTTTGATGTATATATCTAGTCAATGAGTTATAATTCTCAGTGCTTCTTCAGCTCCTGGGAGAAAGGACCAACTACATGGCAACCCAGAGTCTTGATAAGGATCTGGTTGATCAGGTTTCAGTTCTCAGTGATGCCACGTCAGGAGGGAGGGAGAAAAATGGGAAATGTTAGCTTGGAGAGTTGCAGTTGGATACTGAAGGAAGTTGCAAGAATTAAAAATTTGCTAGTGGTTGACAGTGTGGGCAAGATGACAGGATTCAGTCCAATTTCCAGGTAGATAATAAAATCATGCAGTTTACAAGGAGGTACAAAATAGCTCACAGATAATGAACAGGACCAGAATATTATAATCTACAATAGTATGCTATAGTTTACAATTGAAACATAAACCTTCTCTCTTATAGTCATGCCCCTTTTCATCAAAGACAATCTCAAAGAAAGATTATTCTTGGTCACAAAATATGTCGCTCATTAGATTTGGCCAGATTATTTACATGGGTGCAGCAAGAATGATAATTTACTACACAGGCCTTTTAAATTATGCTTTGCTGGAAGTTTTTATAAGGAATTTTAAATTGGGCTTTTAAAAACCTCTTAAGGCTAGTAAGCAAAGCCAAGACCTCACCAGCCGATTTCACCTGTGGTACCTACTAAATTTGGATAAATTCCTCTCCTCAAAGTCCCCCAAGTATCTCAAACTTCTTGGGCCTGCCAGGAAGTGACCTTCCTTACTGACCTGAAATGCTGGGGATCCTGTAAGCCAGGCATCAGGCTGGCTCTTCCAAGAGGGCTTTGTAAGCAGTGGCTTCAAAAAGTCAAGGTTAGTTCTTTCAAAGTGTGTGGTCATACCTGGTTCTATGAGCATCATTCTAAAATATGGCATTCCAGGCAAAGCTTTAGTTGTATACCAATGTTGCCAATTGTGTTCTGTTGACAAGAAGAACAGATTTTTATTAAACCCGTGCAAACAATTATTTTGCCTTGAAAATAACAATATTGAATAGGAGTTTCTGAATTCTGGAAGGATCAGGCAAGAAAAAAATAAATGTTTCATCTCTTTATAAAATTACACTCTACTCAATTGTTATAAATTATAACTAGTTCAAGAGAAAAGAAATGGGTTCATTACATTCAGAAAATAAAATGTTAAAACATAAATGTTTTAAAGGAAACCCATAAACATCCTTCAGAAGCTCATTCAGTCCTCTGATGTTAATTCTCATTCAGTTCGATCTTGAATTAGGAGTCTCATGAACTTATCAGCTTCTCAACTATTCTGCAAATCCTGACTCAGTTCAGCCGTTACTTAAGTGAGGCTCTCAAAAGTGCTCCAGAGTACTTGGCATAATCCTTTTCATGGGTCTCATAGAAAGGCAAGCTTTCTGGCTTGCAAGCACATTCAGGGAAGCCTCAAATTAAAACAGAAAACTGTGTGTGGGTGACAAAAGACTTAAAATAGCCACACTTAAATATCTGATGAGACTTAGTTGTAAAAATAAATACAATTGACAAGGAAATTTTCTTGTTTCTGTGTCATACAACATTTTTAAAAATAACTGAAGTTATGACTCATGACACTGCACTGTTGTGTATTCTCAGGCAAAACAGCACCCAAACATATCATGGACAGCAAGGATATTGGCAGGTCTCTAAGAACGTCACACAATTTCTGAAATATTTATAACATTTTCTCCATACAAACTTAAATTAGGGGAAGTTAAACATCTCTTCTGATTTGATGACACTTCCTACACAACTGAAAACATATGAAATAAATCTAATTACTTCTAGCACCTCTCTTTTTGCAAAGTGAAAGATCTTTTGTGATTTTCTCAGGATCCTGTGGGAAATCTCAAAAACAGATTGAAATCAAGAAGATATCATTTAGGATTTATTTTCTGGAATACAGAATGTCACAGGTTGTCAGGAGGTATGAACACTTGATTGTATAAAGTCATGAGTCACTGAGAAGCAATATTTGGATATTCCTTTAACCAAAGAGACTATAAAAGATTTCGGATGGGGATGCCTGAGTGGCTCAGTCAGTTAAGCATCTGCCTTCAGCTCAGATCATGATCCCAGGGTCCTGGGATTGATTTCCACCATAAGGCCCCTTGCTCAGTGGGGAGTCTGCTTCTCTCTCTCCCCCTGCCCTTCCCCAAGTGAATAAATAAAATTAAAAAAAAAACATTTCAGTTATAAATATAGTAAGTAACGTGATTTTACAAAGACTTAGCTTTTCAAATAACTCATTGAGAAAAATTAAAACATTATCCTTGAATCAATTGAAATACCTTTTCATCAGTCTAACTGGATGCAATGAAAACTTAAATCTATACACACTTCATGAAAAGTCTGTCCCAAATTTATTGGTACCAATGGGATTTTTCAACATATTATTCTGCATATGTTTATGAATAGGTTACATTAACTATGCCACTTCATTATTATAAAATAATTTTATCTTTTGTCCTTTTAAAATTAAATACATTTCTTTTTCTAATTGATCATTTTTATTAATGGGTTTTTTTGTAACTGGTTTTGACTGTGTTTATGATGCTTCTTTTAAGGACATAAAAATATATTTCTTTCTTTCAGGTATTGATATTCATTTGCTCATTCTTTAGCATGCTTTTATTAGATTTTCTATACTACCGTGCTTCCTCAAATTAATTACAATTCAGTTGTGACAAAAATTACCGTCAATGGTGAGAAGTATCTTGGAGCACAGAAGCAATAAACTTTTTATTCTGGCTGTGTTTTATTTTAACATAATTTTTTCAAACATTTTAAGCAAATAACAGATTTTTCCTTTAAGAAAAAAGAACCCCTTGTGGATTTCTAAAAAATGGGTATAACCAGACTCTGTGGTGCAATTGTAAATTTGAATTGTTACAGATATTTCTTTCAATAACTGGTTATTGTATTCCTTGATTTTTCAAGCGAAAAATCTAAGAAATACTATTCTCTTTCTCAAGCAATCCAACTGTAAAGGATAAAAGAAGTGTGGCAAGAAAAGGAATATAATAGAAATTGTTTTTGCCCTCTCAAACTCAGAAGGTTAGAGCGACACACCATTATTGGAATGATGGCCATCCTGTGTGTGAAACGCTACCTGGGTGAAATTCAGTTTTTAGTATAAGAAAGACAAAAGAAGCTAGTATCCCTCCATAGTTATAAATTAAAAACAGAAAATTGACACTGAATAAACCAGACATTAAAGATTCTTAGTCCAAAAGTATCTAGAAGCTGTTGACTGATAGACTCAATCAAATCCACAGTTACAGAGGCATCATTACCAAGGAAATGGGTCCTCCCATCTGTTGTTTTTACTGCTGATCCTCTTTTCCCTGCCAGAACATAAAGGAGACATTAGAGACAGGTGATGCAGGGACAGATAAAAGGAAATCTTCCAATATGGAATGTTTTCCTGCAAAATTAACAAGGTCTAAAAAAGAGTCTAAAAAATTAATAATTTGAGACAATTACAGCTTCAGCTGTTTTTGCTTAAGATTCTCTTCCTTCTCTATTGATTCACCAAGAATTATAGTGCTGTAAGAAAAAGTTATAGGCTTTCTTATTTCTTTAACATTAATGAAATGGCATTCACATGTCCTAATTGTCAAATTCAGTTAACAAAAAAATCTCCATTCATAAAAATAATAAACTAAAAATGAATTGATTTAATTTTAAAAGGATAAAGGAGATTATAGTGTATATGAAAACAGGAAGTGTATAGATATATATTTATATATATATGTGTGTGTGTGTGTGTATATGCATAATCAACCATCTGACTTAAAATACCACTGAGAACATATCCTTGTTAGTATTCTAGACTTCTAGTATTCAAGATTTTTTCTCTTTATTATTGAGGAATACAGACTGTTCCTGGCCATCTGTAATCTCCAGTGATGATGTTGTCTGCTATTTTCCACTGGTTCTTTCCTCAACCTTGGGGAGTTTCTTCGCGTTCATGCACTGATCTGTCCACAGTTGAGGACTCCAGTGGAAGCATCTGCAGTTGTCTCGAGCTCTTTCTCTGTTGAGTTCTCTTCTTTCTGTGCGGCTCTCTTTTCTCTGGTATGCTCACTTGCAAATTCTAGCCTCCCTCACTTTTCTCTGGTTAGGTATTTCTTCTCAAGTTCTGGTGCCTGGGACAGCAAACTGGGGCAATCACAGGGTTCCCCTAATTTGTTTTCTGTCTCTTAGGGATTGCTCTTCTGTGCTGGGAGTTGTCCAATTTCTGAAAACTTATGTTTCATGTATTTTGTCCACTTTTTAACTGTTTAAAGTGGGATGATTACTTTGGTACCTATTATTCCATCATGGCTAGAAGCAGAATTTTGACCTAATTTTTGCATTATAATTTTTCTGCTTTTCTTTTAGTTTCCCCATGTGTCTAGATACTTTTTCCTCAGCTTTATTGAGTATACCTGGCAAATGAAAATTGTATGTATTTAAGTTATACAACTTGATGTTTTCATGTATATATGCATTGTGAAATCATCACCACAATAAAGCTAATTAACATATTCATCACCTCACATAGTTACCATTTTCTTTTTTTGTGAGCATGCTGAGAACACGATTTACTTTCTTAGCAAATTTCAAGTATATGGTGCAGCATTATTTATTGTTAATTATAGGCACCCTGATGTACATGAGATTCCCAGAACTTATTCATCCTGTATAACTGAAACTTTGTACCCTTTAACCAACATCTCCCCATTTCCCCCTCCCTTCCACCCCGTGGCAACCAACATTATATTTTCTGACTCTGTGAGTCTATTTTATTTTTTTTATTTTTGTAAGATTTATTTTATTAATTTGAGAGACAGAGAGAGTGGGGGTGGGGGGCAGAGGGAGAGGGAGAGAGAATCTTAAGCAGACTCTGCGCTCAGCAGGGAGCCATCATGGGGCTCAATCTCACAGCCCTGAGACCACCACCTGAGCTGAAACCAAGAGTTGGTTGCTTAGCCGACTGCGCCACCCAGGCTTCCCTCTGTGGGGTCAATTTTTTGACAACTCTACAACTCTACAGTTGTACCACTGTAGAGAATTTTTTTCCTCCCATTTTTTTTAAATTTAAATTCAGTTAAATATCATACAATGTATTATTGGTTTCAGAGATATGTGCGTCTATTTTAGATTGCACATGTGAGATCAGTATTTGTCTTTCTGTGTCTGCCTTATTTCACTTAGCATGATATCCTCCAACTTCATCCATTTTGTAAATGGCAGGATTTCCTTCCTATTTTTAAGGCTGAATAATATTCCTCTGTGGGTGTGTACATGCTTGTGAGCATGTATTACATTTATTTATATTCGTCTGGTGATGGACATTTAGGTTGTTAGATATTCTTAAACAATGTATTGTTTTGTGAACTTTATATAGATCAAGTCATATCAGATGTTATTCTGTGATTTGCTTCTCTTCCTCAATACCCAATAGATATTCATCTATCGTTGATGCATGTATTATTACATAATATTCCATTTTATGAATATGCACAGTTGATCTGTCCATTCTTTTATTAATGGACATACAAATTTATTTTATTTTTTTCATATGAGGTTATTTTTAATCAGTTTTCAGTTGTAACAAATACTGCTATAAACAACTTGTTCATATTTTCTAGTTTAGTTGTGCAAGATTTTACCTAGAGCAGTGTTTCATAAATTTCATTGTGAATATAACTCACCCTAAATGTGTTGGCTAGTGCAGACTCTTTTTCAGGAAGTCTTGGGTAGGGTCTGATATTCTTCATTTCTATCAACTCCCAGGTGATTTCATTGCTGCTGGTTTTTGGACCACTCTAAATAGGGAGTAGTAAGGTTGGCAAATTATGGTTCATGAGCCAAATCCAGCCTGCTGCTTGTTTAAGTACTGTCCATGAGCTAAGAATTATTTTTATATTTTTTAATGAAAAAAAGGAAGAATGATATTTTGTGATACGTGAAAATTATATGAAAGTCACATTTTAGTGTCTGTAAATAAAGTTCTTTTGGAGTGCTGTCATCCTCAATTGTTCATGCATTCTCTATAGCTGCTTTCATGCTCCAATGAAAGAGAATTGAGTAGCTGTGATAGAGACTCCATGGCCGGCAAAACTTAAAATATTTACTATATAGCACTTTAGAAAAAAAGTCAGCCCTTAGAGCATACAGATGGAAGTCTCATTGCTGGTTTTGGCATAAGCACGTGTTCCACTTTCTTATGCCATGCAAAACTGTTTTGGAAGTGGCAAGGAGTTGTACCACTGTAGACTTTTAGCAGCAGTTGAGTGAAACTATGTATTGCTCTTCATATTGGCCAACATATTAACTGACTTTTGATTGGTATAATATTACATTTCTTGTGATTTAAATTTTTGTCACACAGATTACTAATGAGGTTGAAATTATCTATTTTTAATGTTTGTGAGTCACATTTACCTCCTGTTCTGTGAAGGTTCTGTTTATCTTTTTTTGAGATTTTTTTTTAATTAAAGATTTTATTTATTTATTTATCTGAGAGAGAGAGAGAGAGAGAGAGAGAGAGAGAACAAGCAGGGGGGCGGCAGGCAGAGGGAGAGGGAGAAGCAGGCTCCCTGCCGAGCAGAATGTCCAACCCAGGGCTCGATCCCAGGACTCCAGGATCATGACCCCATCCAAAGGTAGACACTCAACCGACTGAGCCACCTAGGCGCCCCCATCTTTTGAAATTTTTCATCTTTTGGGTACTTACTGATTCTTTATATTCCTACAGTGATTTTCTGTCAGTCATACACATTGCAAAGATTTCCTTCTGGTTTGCGGTAGTCTTCTACCTAACAAAATTTCTTAATTGTGTTAAGTTACATTTGCCAGTCTTTTTCTTTAGACTTAATGCTGTTTATATCTTAAGACATTTTCCTCTAATCTGATATATTAAATATATTTTCTTATATTGATTTGAAAAAAGTTTTGTAGTTTTGCTTGTCAAAATTAAATCTTTAATAATGATGGAATTGATTTTAAAAAATAGTTTAGAGGGATCAAATTGCATTCTTTTGTATGGGTTACCAGTTATTCCACCACTCACATTTCCTTGAAGATATTCAATGGCAACTATAGCATAAATCCACTTTCCATATAAGCATGTGTCTCTTTATTGGCTATTCATTTGCTTTCATGGCACCAAATCCACATAATCTCTGTAGTAATAGCTCTATAAATAATTTTGGTTTATGATAGGATATATTCTCACATTTGTTCTTTTGGGAGACTATCTTGGCCATTCTTAGTTTTTTTGTTCTATATAAATTTACAAACAACTCATTGATTTGAATGAAAAATTCTATGGGGGGCGCCTGGGTGGCTCAGTCATTGAGTGTCTGCCTTTGGCTCAGGTCATGATCCCAGGGTCCTGGGATCGAGCCCCGCATCGGGCTCCATGCTCCGCGGGAAGCCTGCTTCTCCCTCTCCCACTCCCCGTGCTTGTGTTCCTTCTCTCACTTTGTCTCTCTCTGTCAAATAAATAAAATCTTAAAAAAAAAAAGAAAAATTCTTTGGGAATTCATGTTGAAATTATATTGAATCAATAGAATAATTAGTGAATAAGTGACATCTTTCCAATATTTGGGTCTTCTTGGCCATGAATATAATATGTCAATATTTATTTAGGTCTTCTTTAATGTCTTTCTTTTTAAAAATGTATCTCTAATGGGGTTGACCATATTTTATTATTGTTAGAAATTATATATTTCCCTCCAATTTATTGCATTTAAAATTTTCAAACTGAAAATTTAAGACTAATATAACAATCACCTCCATATCATCCATGTAAATTCAGAAAGTGTTCATATTTTCTCTAGAGACTGAGGGAGAGGGGATATAAAATATGCTTTTTTTTTTTGAGGCAGGAGAGGGGAAGAGGGAGAGGGAGACAGAGAATTTTAAGCAGGCTCCACCGTGGAGCCCGACCTGGGGCTTGATCTCATGACCCTGAGATTATGACCTGAGCCAAAATCGAGATTTGGATACTTGACTGAGCCACCCAGATGTCCCTAAAATATACTTTTAATATGAAATATTTTATATGTGTGTATATGTGTGTGTAACCATATTAATACTTTTGGCTAATTCAAGAACTTTTAACGCAGTGGTTTTAACATTCTTTAGTGATCTTTGCCATGGGGGTTATAAAATCATGATTTTTTTTCCCACTTCTACCATTCCTTGTATATAAAGAAGATCTTTCAACCCCCCTTCGCTTTTTTGTATGGTTTTGTGTGTATCACATTGTATTAATGATTCTGATTTATTTTATAATAAATAAATTTTATAATTTGTTTTGTAATTAATTTAATTATAATAAAGTCATTTTTTTAGATGATCAGATTGTTCCCAACCTGACATTTTTGAACCCTTCAAACTGGTCCCTATGTCTTATTGACATGATTCCATTAGTTTTTTAGTGCTTCCTTGCTTACTGGCACAATATAACCTGGCTTACCTTGTACTTTCCCTTTTGCAAACCTAAAATGAAGATTTTTCCCAAGAGCCCACTGTAAGCCTCTATCACTGCAGTGTCATTTCCTTTAGGTCCTTTCAGGGGACAAACTAGAAATTCTGTATGATCCAAAATTATATGTTC
Source organism: Callorhinus ursinus (assembly GCF_003265705.2). Lineage (NCBI taxonomy): Eukaryota > Metazoa > Chordata > Mammalia > Carnivora > Otariidae > Callorhinus > Callorhinus ursinus. The sequence goes on from NW_027397078.1 coordinate 21,649,968, forward strand.
ATGTGGTTATTTCCCATTCAAATTTATTGTTGCAAGGGTTTCCTTAAAATATTGTATTTTATATTTGTATCTCTTTTTCCCTACAGTGAAGTGTCAGTTTCTAATATATTCATTTTCTTGTCTTATACTGTAATATTTATAAAATTGTTTCAACCTTGCTGTATTACTACTAACATAAATATTCTTTGCAGTTAGACTACTGTGCTAAAAATTATAGGAAATAGTAATTTTCTCTGTGTGGTTATGTTGTCAATTTGATATACACTCAGTTTTACTTGTTTCTTTTCTATTCAACTTTTTATGTACTTTTTTAAAAAAGACTTTATTTGTAAGTAATCTCTGCACTCATCATGGGGCTCAAACTTACAACCCTGAGATCAGGAGTCACATGCTCTACTGACTGAGCCAGCCAGGCACCCCTATTTACTTCTATATTTCAATATGTAAACTAGTTATATGATTCAAAATCTAAGTAACATAAATGATACATTCATATATCACACTCCCATTTTTTTTAGCTTTCAATAATTTATCAGTTGTGTACAACACTCAGTGCTCATCACATGACATGCCCTCCTTAATGCCCATTGCCCAATTACCCTATCCCTCTACCCACCTCCCCTCCAGCAACCCTCAGTTTGTTTCCTATAGTTAAGTCTCTCATGGTTTTTCTCCCTCTCTGATGACTTCCCATTCAGTTTTCCCTCCCTTCCCCTATGATCCTCTGTGTTGTTTCTTATATTCCACATATGATCACACTCCCGTTCTATCACCTGAAACCTGTGATAACATTTCCATTAAGTCTTCATTTTTCTTCTTGTTTCTTTCTGTAAAAATAAACAAGTACATAATATTAGTATTTCCCATTTCTTAAAGGAGAGGGAAATTACTATATATAGCTCTGCACCTAGCTTCTCACCCTCTGCTAAATCCTCTAAATCACTCCATATCCATAAATTGAGATGCTTGTTATTTAGTTTTATTATTGCGTAGTATTTCATCATGTGGATGTAACACAATTTAACCAGGTAGTCTTCTTTATATGCCATTTAAGTTGTTCTTGATACTTTATAAATAATGCCAAAATAAATAATCTTATCTATATGTTGCTTATACTTTAGTCAAAGTGTATCTTCACAATAGGTTTCTTGAAGTGGGATTTCTGGGTCCAATGCATGTTTAATTTTATTACCATATTATAACTTCAGTATAGGTTCTACAATTTCTCACTTGCATTAGGAATGTAAGCAGTGTTTAATATGGTCAGGATGCTTCGGTTATTTTTTCTTTTACAGGTAAAAATTGGATTTTAATGTGGTTTTAACTTGTATTTTTCTTATTAAAATTGATACTTGACAATTTTTCATGTATTTAAAGGCCAACTATTATATATTTAAGACCCTATATTTATGTCTTTTTCTGGTTTCTACTGAGGTTCTTTCTTCCCCTCCTCCCCCTTCCCCTCCTCCCCCTACCTCCTCTTCCTCCTCTTCTTCTTTTTAATGTAGATGCCATATATTTAGAGTTTATTCTGAATTGTGGTATAAGGTATGGAATCAATTTCATAATTTTATAAATGGCTATTCAGTTTCTACACCTCCATTCATTAAAATGTTCAAAACTTCTCTCTGAACTACTGTGCTCCTTTGCTCTGCCTGTCCATTTATATACCAATATCAAATTGTTTTATTTGTGGAATTCCTATATTTTCATATATAATAAAATTAGTCTCTCCTACCTCACCTTTATATAATTTAGCATATTTATTTACCGTATAAAGCTTCAGATCAATTTGTCTAGTTTATTAAAAAGTATATTAATTTTATTGGATTCATGTTAAATTTGTATATCAGTTTCAAGAGAATTGACATCTTCCTGATGCTGAGTCATCTTCCCCAAGAGGAACTGGTATCTCTCCATTTTTTCAAATGTATTTTGTTTTTTAAGAAAATTTACACGTTTCCCTCATACAAATTTTTGAACATATTTGGTTCTGATAATTCTATCTTTAAAAATTTTTCTTTACCTTTTTGTAGCTATTGTATGGGGTATTTATTCCATTATAACTTCTAATTGATTATTATTCATACATATGAACAGTATCGTATTTTCCATGCTGATTTTATATCCTAGTAATTAACTTATTGTTTGTATCGTATTGTTAGTTTTAGCATTATGTCCCATCAGTATTTTGGGTACACTATATCATCTGCGGAGAGTTTTATCAGTTCATTCCAGTTTTTATTATTTTAATTGTTTTCTTTAATTACAGTGGTTTACATATTCAGTGTATTAATACATAAGTGTGAGCATCAATATAATGCTTCTTCCTTTAGCAGAAAGAAGCATTATTTCACCCTTTGGTAAGATGGTAGCTTTATGTTAAGGTATATCTCTTTGGTTATCCATCTGTGTATCTATGTATGTATCCATCTATCTATCCATCATCTATCTGTCTAACTTATCTACTATATCATTTATTTATCATCTTTCTCTTTTTTTAAAGATATTTATTTATTTATTTATTTATTTATTTATTTATTTATTTGACAGGGGGAGAGAGAATGATCCCAAGTAGGCAGAGCGGCAGGCAGAGGGAGAGGAAGAGGGAGAAGCAGACCCCCTGCTGAACAGGGAGCCCGACGCGGGGCTCGATCCCAGGACCCAGGTCAATCCCCGGGCATATGTTATGGTAAACTGTACTTTTTAATAAATCATCTGCTTCACAGAGGTTTTCAAGTGTACTTGCAAAGAATTTTGCAAATGACTTCCTCTGTGTCAATGGTTATTTCAGACAAACTATAAATTGTACTTGTTTTCCTGGTTAGTTTTTCAGAGGATATCTATTTCATTAATTTTTCACAGAAATAAAGCTTTCATGTATATGCAGTTGTAGTACTTTTCTGTTTTGAATGCATTCTTTTTTTTTTTAGATTTTATTTATTTATTTGAGAGAGCGAGAGAGTGCACAGGGCAGGAAGGGACAGAGGGAGAGAGAGAGAGAGAATCTTAAGCAGACTCTGCACTGAGCATAGAGCCTGACACAGGGCTCCATCCCATGACCCTGAAATCATGACCTGAGCCAAAATCAAGAGTTGGACACTCAACTGACTGAGCCACCCAGGCGCCCCATTTGCATTCATTTCTGGAATAATCCCTATTTCCCTTTTTGTTCTCTTTCATTTTATTTTGTTGTTTGTTTTTTAGCTTTTTGAGTGGGGTATTTTGTTCATGTATTTCTTTTTCATTTGTGTTGATTTGAATATTTAGGGGTGTGACTGCTCTATCCCTGCTTTAATTGTATTCCATAGAATCTAAAATGCACTATTGAGCTTTTAAATTTCCAGATAGAATGGTCTTTTGAAAAAATATATTGATTTCTAACATACTGAATTGTGAACTAAGTACATAGTTTATATTATTTCTACACATTAAACTTTTCTTTGTGACCCAATTAATCTCATAAATGTTCCAAATGTACTTGAAAAAAAATGTGCATCTTCAATTACTGGAGTGCAAAATTTGATATATACTCCACTAGATGGATTTTATTAATGAGTGTTCTTAGGTCTTCTATATCTCTACCAATTCAGTTCACTTCACATGACTTGATTTGAGAGTAGTGTGTTAAGCACTTGTATTTATTAGTGTGTTTCTATTTATTACTCTTAGCATCTCATGTAATTTCTGCTGTATGTTATTTAGGCCATAGATATATTAATTCATAGCTGTTATGTCTACATTGTGAATTTGACTTCAGAATTAGAATGTGTTCTTCCTTTTCTTTCTTTCTTTCTTTTTCTTTCTTTCTTTCTTTCTTTCTTTCTTTCTTTCTTTCTTTCTTTCTTCTTTCTTTCTTTTGGTGTATGATTGTTTTTGGTCTTAATTCTGCCTTGCCAAATATCAAGATTGCATCCACTCCTTTTTTTTTCCAGTCTCCTGACATACTTTCTCATATCTCTTTATATTTAGTTTTTCTGAATCACCTTTTAAAAGTTATATCTCTCTCTTTTTTGAGAGAGGGAGTGAGAGCGGGGGAAGGAGGCAGAGGGAGAGAGAGAATCTCAAGCAAGCTCCACACTCAGTGCAAAGCCCGATGTGTGGCTTGATCTCATGACCCCAGTATCATGATTGGAACCGAAATCAGAGTTGGAAGCTTAAGCGACTGAGCCACCCAAACCCCCCAAAGTTATGTCTCTTGATTTCAGCACAGACATGCGTTTTGCATTACAGGCCACTCTGAAAATAATTTCCATTTAATAGGTGAGTCTAGCATGTTTGCTTTTATCAGGATGGCTGACATGACTGAAATAATTAGATTCTGCTTAAATTATTTTCTATTATGTTTAAATGCATTATATTTTTATGTGGTATTTCACTGTCTGGTCTCCTTATCTGATGGTTTAGTTTTTTGCTTGTTTGTACTTAGGAAGGTTTATTTAGATTTTTTCCGAGTGATTACCTTTAAACTAATATTCTAATATGTTATTATCCTTTTTCTTATTTAGTCATGTTTGGTTTGTAAGCTTTAAATATTAGTCCTTGCCATCCACATATTATCTATGCTTATCAAACAATGTGCTTATTCTCAGTTTTAATTCTCAATTTTAAAGATTCTATTACATCTGTTTGATGAAACTAAAACCATTTATGTTTCAGTCTTCAGTTCTTACCTCCAACTGTGTTCTTGACTTAAACCAACCCTAAATCCATCTGGTGCTCACTACTGGTCATCTTTTTGAAGTTTCTCCTATCATCAATGGGTTGTAGGAAGCTTATCTTCTAGTTACATGAGTATCATAGGTTTGTAAGTGTTTATGAGAAGAATATTCTCTGAGGTCTAGCATGTATGATAATGTTTTGTTTTAGCTTTGTATTTGAAGGACACACTGGCAACATATAAAGTCCTTGATTCTCACTTTATTTTCTTGTATTTCTTGAAAATGTTGCTTCTCTGTTGCTTTGCTTTGTGTATTGCTATCAAGAAGTCAGATTTAAATTTGATTGTTTTTTCCTTTGGAAGTGACATTCTTTTCAGCTGGAGGTCTTTATCTCTTAAGTGGGATTATGTTACTAGCATGGGTTTCAGAATTGACCAATCTGGATTTTGTGCCTGTTGTACATGATGTACATGTCTCATATGTTCGTTTCCATTTGCTCCCTTTGTTACCTTCTGTATGTTTTCTTTTGATGTATCTTTCTGTTCAGTCATTCTTCCTCTCTTGTTGAGTGTAATATTGTTGTTGCTGTTTCTTTTATGCCTGCTTATATTTTATTTTTTAAAGATTTTATTTATTTATTTGGCAGAGAGAGACAGCGAGAGAGGGAACACAAGCAGGGGGAGTGGGAGAGGGAGACGCAGGCTTCCCGCTGAGCAGGGACCCCCGACGCGGGGCTCGATCCCAGGACCCTGGGATCATGACCTGAGCCGAAGGCAGACGCTTAACGACTGAGCCACCCAGGCGCCCCTACGCCTGCCTATATTTTATTTAGCACCGCACATTGCATGTGAAATAAGGTGGAAATAATTCGAGGATCTAGATGATGAGGTCTTCCCCTAAAGATTTATATTTTTTTCTTCATTTTGCAACAGGGTTTGTCTCTAGTTTGTAGCCTTTCTGGATGTTTTCTTGGGCTCCTCCTTTTGGCAGAACCTGAATTCCATCTTTGTTTATCAATCCCTATGAATCTGAAATCACTGTTTCTCAGCCACTAAGCAGCATCTTTAAATCTTAGCAAATGTCTCGATGGGAAATTCAACCCAAAGTCTGGGATTATCTCCATAAGGTTTTGTTTTTCTTTTTGGAGATCAACAAGGTGTTCTAACAGATGTTTCTGTTCTATAATTATTTTTTAAATTTTCTAGATATTCTTAGCAGGAGGGATAAAACAAAACAGCTTAGTCCTCATTCCAAAGTGAAGTACTTTCTTTCCTTCTTATTACTTCTGAACAGTTCCATTTATTTAGTTTGTAGTCGGTTTTTGATACTTAAGAGCAAGATTTAGTGGCCAAGATAAGCGGTGTTGTTTACAGCACTTATAGTAATCCATATCTCCATATAAAATAGTATAGCAGAGAACTAATATTTACTACCTTGGATGAATATTGACAGGATATTAAGGCATGATAGGATATTAAGGCATGACAACTAAGTCATGAGCAATGTTAGATTAGGTGCATGGGCTAGGGGTGAAGGCACCACCATGTACTACAGAGCAGAAAGAAAGTGGATTTTCTACAGATGGGTAGAGTCCAAAGATATATTGTCATAATATTTTGTATATTTGTACTTAATATCTGCTTACTTTGTACAGCTTCTCTGGCTTTATCACTGAAGGTAATTTTTTTTAAAGTAAAACTTATTGCCATTTTTCCCTTGCTGAATCTCACTAGAATTGTGTCAAATGTTTATCTTTTTAAACAATCAACTTTTCACATTGTTCGGCATTTATTCTCTTTGTCTTTTTTCCCCTTAGGTTTTTTTTTACTGTTTCTTGGTAACTACTTAAATTTGATAATTAGTGCATTAATTTTCATCCTGTCTGGTTTCCTGGTGTAAGTATTTAAGGCTATTGTTTCTCAGCTCTAGCTGTACCTTGCAAATTTTGATTTGGAGTGTTTTTGTTATCATTTAGTTATAAATATTATCTTTATTTTAATATATTTTTGACCCATGAGTTTTGGAAATATTTTGAAGATTTTTAATTATGTTTTCATTTTTCCCAAAATGTATTTCTGATTGCATTTCTTCTTCTTCTTTTTTTCTGAAGTAAACTCTAGGCCCTAGGTGGGGTTTGAACTCACAACCCCAAGATCGGGAGTTGCATGTTCCACCAACTGAGCCATCCAGCTGCCCCTAATTTAATTTCATTTTTATTTAAGACAATATGTGATATTTCATCTGTTCAATTTATTACTTATTAGAATAATTATATTAAAATCTCCTAAAATATTGGTTTCTTTGTAAAGTTCTCTTTGTCACTGTTTTAAAATATTTTGCTTAAATGTTATAAATCATGTTAGTAGATCCATACAAGTTTAGAATTAAAATATTTACTATATGTGAAGTCGCCATTGTAATTTTAATAATGATTTCAAGTCTCTTAGTTGATAATGAGAAATCTTCCTTTTGTCTGTATGTTCCTATTCTTTCACATTCATTTATGTTCAAGTTTTTTGTATTATTTTGCTTTACATGTATCTGTTGTAAACAGCTTACTTTTGACTGTTCCTTGGGTGCCCTACCAATTCAGCACAATTTAAAATTAAATGAAATTTTAAAAAATCAAGTGGCCCCAAACCAAACCAGAACCTGCTTGAGTCTCATATTTCTTTCCAGAATTATCATATGTGGTTTTATTTTTTTTTTCTCTTGGTTTCTTGGTATTTTTGTTTTTAAACTTCTACACAGTGCCTAAACTGAGTTAGCTGAGTTTCCTTTGGCCCCCTTCTCTACAGCAGGTTTATTACACATTTGTAGTTTGCAATTCCGTTTTAATGCAGGGATTCTCCCATTGGGTTACGCATTGTGGTGGGTTCTAGGTTTTAAATTTTTGCCATGATACCTACTGCAAAAATTTAGATTATCTGGATTTTGGTTAATACACTTAAATTGAAAGCAAGCTTTGGTGCTTCTTTACCACCAAGGGTTCTTGCTTATGCCTCGCTTTGGGAAATCTAGAGAGTTGTTACCCTTATGTCACCTCAGCTATCTATATACAAATACATTTTTTTAAATGTATACATTTTTTGTTGTTTCACTTATCTCCTATTTCTCTTATCTTTAATATCTTCTCATTCCTTTTATTTTTACTTACTTGATAATTTATCAGCTTTCCTCTTCAATGCTTTTACTGATTTTTAAATGATATCATTAATTCTAAGAGACCTGTCTTGTTCTTTCTTTATATCTCACCTAGATGGATATTTTTCTCAAATCTTTCTAAAAATACTAATTAATACTTCTACTAAATAGACTTTTTAAAAAGCACTTTCAGGTTCACAGCAAAATTGAGGAAAGGGTACAAGGATTTCCCATATATTTCCTACTCCTATGCATGCATGGCCTCCCCCATTATCAACATCTCCCAACAGAGAGGGACTTTTGTTGGAACTGGTAAACTTACATCGACGCGTAATAATGACTCAAAGTCCATAGTTTACCTTAGGGTTCACTCTTGGTATAGTAGATACTATGGGTTTGGATAAATGTAAAATGACATGTGTCTATCAGTATGGTGTCATACAGAGTATTTTCAGTGTCCTAAAAATCCCTGTGTTCTGCCTATTCATTCCTCCCCACCCCTGGCAACCATTAATCTTTTTACTATCTCCTTAGTTCTTTCTATACAGAATGTCCTATAGGTGGAATCGTAAAATATACAGCCATTTCAGATTGGCTTCCTTCACTTAGTAATATGAATTTAAGTTTCCTCCATGTCTTTTCATAGCTTGTTAGCTCATGTCCTCTTAGTGCTGAATAATATTCCATTGTCTGTATGTACCACAGTTTATTTATCCATTCACCTACTAAAGGATATCTTGGTTACTTCCAAGTTTTGGCAATTGTGAATAAAGCTGCTATAACATTCTGGTGCAGGTCTTGGTGTGGACATAAACTTTCAACTCCCTTGGGTAAATACCAAAGAATGCAATTGCTAGATCTTATGTTAAGAATGTGTTTAATTGGGACACTTGGGTGGCTCAGTTGGTTGAACGTCTGCCTTTTGCTGAGGTCATGATCCGAGGGTCTTGGGATCAAGTCCCACATTGGGCTCCTTGCTCAGCGGGGAGCCTGCTTCTCCCTCTGCCTGCTTTTCCCTCTGCCTGCCACTACCCTTGCTTGTGTGCACCCTCTCTCCTCTCTCTCTCTCTCTGACAAATGAACAAATAAAATCTTTAAAAAAAAAAGAATGTGTTTAGTTTTGTTGGTGAGGATGCAAAATGGTGTAGCCACTCTGGAGAACAATATAGAGGTTCCTCAAAAAGTTAAAAATAGGACTACCCTATGATCCAGCAATTGCACAACTAGGTATTTACCCAAAGGATACAGAAATACAGATTCAAAGGGGTACATGCACCCCAATGTTTATAGCAGCAATATCAACAATAGCCAAACTATGGAGACAGCCCAAATGTCCATCAACTGATGAATGGATGAGAAGATGTGGTATATATACACAATGGAATATTACTCAGCCATCAAAAATGAAATCTTGCCATTTGCAATGAAATGGTTGGAGCTAGAGTGTATTATGCCAAGCAAAGTAATTCAGTCTGAGAAAGACAAATACTATATGATCTCACTCATATGTGGAAATTTAAGAGAGAAAACAGATGAACATATGGGAAAGGGGAAAAGATAAAAAGGAGAGAGGGAAAGAAACCATAGGAGACTCAATGATAGAGAACAAACTGAGGGTTGATGGAGGGAAGTGGGTAGGAGATGAGCTAAGATGGGTGATGGGTATTAAAGAGGGCACCTGTCGTGATGAGTACTGCATGTTGTATGCAAGTGATAAATCACAGAATTCTACTCAAGAAACCAATATGGCACTGTATGTTAACTAAGTAAATTTTAAATTAAAAAAAGAACGGGTTTAGCTTTATAAGAAATTGCCAAACTGTCTTCCAAAGTGGCTCTACCATTTTGCATTCCCACCAGCAATGAATTAGAGTTCCTGTTGCTTCACCTACTTGCCAGCACTTGGTGCTATCAGTGTTTTGGAATTTTTTGTCATTTTAACAGACATATAATGGTATTTCATTATTGTTTTAATTTGTAATTCCCTAATAACATATGATGCTGAGCATCTTTTTATATGCTTATTTGCCATATGTGGTGAGATATTTTGCCTATTCTTATGGTTATTATATTCTTAACATTGAGTTTAAGAATTCTTTGTACATTTTAGAGAACAGTCCTATATGAGATATGTCTTTTGCAAATATTTCCCCCCAGTATGGGGCTTGTCTTATTCTCTGGAGAGTGTTGTTGGCAGAGAAGAGGTTTTTAATTTTAATGAAGTCTAACTTATTAATTATTTCTATCATGGATCACACATGGAGGGCAGCACTTTGCCCTGTGGCATCACTTCTCTGACAGATCTAAGAAGAGCTGTTAATTTTTTAATTTGTTCAGCTTTTTCCTTGTTGTTAGGATAGCATGACAACTTCTAGCCTCCTTATATGCCAGACCAGAAACTAGATATCTAATTAACAGTTCTTTAAAAATAAATGTATTCTATCTTTTATATTATCCTTCTTTCAGAATTTATTTATCCATCTATCTATTCATCTATTTATCTAATATATATTAATATATATTTCTTAGTATTTTTTTCATGATCCAGGATTTCTCCAGAGGTCTGGTGGTCATTGGGTGCTCCTTTACATTAATGAATGAATGAATAGGAAAAAAAAAAAAAGACAGGGTGTCTATCTGCATGGTTATTCCTTCATCCAGTTCAACTTACAATTAACCATGGGAAAAAGTCTTTAAAGAAACATTTTCCTTCTCCCATGGCTGCCTAACTTTCAAGATCTCTTATCCTCACTATAGGAGTATTAGCAAGATCTTGGAAACTTGAGCTACGTACTTTTAGATAAATCAATATCTTGCCAGAAGTAGTGTTTCACTTCTCATCTTCCTCCCAAATTCCCCATATTTTGGGACCAGATTTCATTGCCTTCAGGTGATGTACATTATTTCAAATTCTGTGTGTGAGATATTACCTGCTCAGTAATACTCATTTGTATCCTCAAAGTCAACATGCAGAGTGCTTTCACAGTCCATTCACAGATATGTACAGAGTGACAAGAAATTTGAGTTTTGCCCAACGTGCTTGTTCCTAGCTAAGGTCAAACAAGGCAACACTCAGCTTTCTTGTTTCAGTTCTTATGCTTGTAAACAAGTGTCCTTTTGACATCTATTTAATGCCATGTTTTTGTGTTTTTTGACAGTGATTACACTTTTTTAAAATGGCCCCAAAGTGTAGTGTTGAAGTGCTGTCTAGTGTTCCTACATGCAAAAAGGCTATGGTGTGCCTTCTGGAGAAAATATACATGTTAGATAAGCTTCATTCAGTCATGAGTCATAGCGCTGTTGGCTGTGAGTGCAATGTTAATGAAATAAAGTAAGGTGTCTTTAAACGGGAATGTACATAAAACACAGTTAGGTATTGATTAGATGGTGAAAATATTGTGGCCAGAAACTTACAGGAATCAAACTCTGTATTTCCCCTAGAAGCGATAATTCAGAATTCACTAATTCATTCCATGCAGTGACTTTATAGAACATAACTACACCAAATAATGAGAATAACTGACTCCAAAACTTATAATTGGAGATTGCAGTTGTGTATTTATTCACTGGAAATATTTATTTCTCTCTATTTCTGCTCCATTTCTTTACTTTATTTGGGATAATATACTTTTTTAAATATTTATTTATTTTAGAGAGAAAGAGAGAGAGCAAGAGAGAGCATGAGCACACACATGTGTTGGGGAAAGGGCAGAGGGAGAGAGAGAATCACAAGCAGACTCCCTGCTGAGCATGGAGCGTGACACTGGGCTAGATCCCACGACCCTGAGATCATGACCCTGAGATCATGACCTAAGCCAAAACCAAGAGTCAAAGGCTTAACCCACCAAGCCACCGAGGCGCCCATTCATTTGGGATGATTTTATGGAAGATGCTGGTTATCACACCATCTTCAACCAGAAACGTAATAAATAATTTTGTTTTGATTGCTGACCTAAAGTTTCTTTTTTTAAAGGATACTGTGACAAATATACCATACAAAGTGTAAGATGCTAATAGTAGGATAGAAAATACTTGATTTGGAGTACATGGGGAATGTTTGTATTATATTAGCATTTTTCTGTAAATCTAAAATTATTTTAAAATTAAAGTTATTTTGGAAAATCATGATCACATGAGTGGATAAAATTAAAGAAGAGATCTCTTTTTGTTTTAAATTACAGCATTAAATGTTGCATTTGTGTCCTCCATCAAAATGCCATCACGGTACCAACATGGTCAAATTTCACTCTTCTATTATTTGTTTTTCATGTGGATGTAGGGAATACTGCCTTAGATGAAAATATCCATAAATAACCTATGGAGTAGGCTCTGCTCTTAGTTCTTAACTGAAATTCTGTTGGCTAAGGAAGGAGATGAGAAAAATGCTTTCTTTCACAGGAAAAGTGCCATGGAATCTTTGACATTTGAACTGCACACTGTACTTCTAAGCTGCAGAACCATTCCTTTTTGGCAGATGTACTAGGAATCAGACTGCAAATAAGAGAGAAACCTTTCTACCCATGCTTTTAACCTCTGTACCATGTTATTTTTGAATCATCAATGATTACTTTCATCTCTGGTTTTGATGTTAAAATAATTGTTTATTTACATTGCATAGTTGAATAAATGTAGTCCTTCCATTATTGTCACTTCCTAAATGGCATCCCAACTAGGCTTAGATCGCCACTGTATTTTTTCAGATAACCTTGAGCAAATTTGTCAAACATCAACTTTTTTGAGTTTAACTTCTACTAAATGACCTAGTTAGGTAAAAGTCATTTTAATGTTTGTAACTAGCCAGTAAAAGGTACAAAGTAGAAGAACCATGGATAATATGGTGACAACCCAGAACAAAATAATAGAAAATAAAATGCTGGAAGAAAGATTCAATTGGAGACTTTTGAGCGAGTTGACTCCTCGCTATGATTATCATTAGAGTAATAAGCTGTAACTGTATTGGACTTGTCTTTTTGTCTTCCAAGTCTGGGTCTCTTTCTTGAATGACCCCACAGTTATTCCAAGTGGTCTTACTTAGCCCAGAGGTTTCAAAGCAGAGCTAACCCTACCATACCATCCCTAAGAGGGATCCCTTAACGTTCCCCAGGTTGCTTCTTTTCCCTGGCCTCACTGATTTGCCAGATAAGAATCCTTCCGAGTCTCTTGCCAGAACTATAGGGAATGACCTTTCCTTTTTTCTGTAACTATAAATTGTAAATACCAGTATTTTCCTGTCATGTCAAGGCCCTATGTGAGGATAAAGCCAATACAAAGGAAAGCAGATCTGAGAGATAAAGAAAGTGCCAAAGACATTTTTGAACAGCTCTATCTAGCTAGGCCCAATGAAGGCCTATTAGTGTGCTTCCAATGTGAACCAATGATGTGAATGCATTTATTCTATTTATAATTTAGTTTATGTTTATATAAACCTAAACTGAAAATCCTATATAACCCATTGATATTTTTTGAACATGTACTGTGTGTTAGAAACTGTGTTAAAGGCTTTAAATATATGATCTCATTTAATTTCCACAATAACTATATGAAGGAGATTCTATAATTAACCCCTCTGAGGTTATAAATAACCTATAATTAAATATGAAAGAGTTTAGCATGTCCAAACTCCTGATTTTACAGATGGAGAAGCAGAGGCCCAATGAGATTAACCTAAAGTCACAAAATTAACTTTATCAAGGTCAAGGCAATTATGCTGTGTCTATCAGTATAAAAATCAGTTTGAGAACATGAATAATTATTTGACTGTTTAAATAATCAAATTGGTTTAAGTAAAAACATTACTTCATTGACTGAATTCAACCTTTCATTTCCAAAGCAATTTGTAAAAATAAGAATGTGTCTTTTATGTGTCTTTACATGTATATGTATACTTATACGTATATGTATATGTATATGTTTTTTTCTTCTTTTCTACCACACCAAAATAATTCCATGAGTAGATAACACTTGGTAATTTGACTATGTGACAGTCCATCAACAAAGTTCTCATTGATTTTTAAAAATAATGAAGTACATTTGTAGCTATCTCAAGACCACAAATAAATTGGCCACATTGATCTTTTTCAGACAAATATTTCATTAGCTTGCAGAAGATATATTTTTGGATCATTTTTATCTTGCTGTTTTTTCCCATACTATGAAAATACTCTGAGCATTCTTTTTTCCTGTGCATGTATTTTATTTTATTTTAATTCCAGTGTAGTTAACATACAGTGTTATATTAGTTTCAGGTGTAAAATATAGTGATTCAGCAATTCCATATATTACCCAGTGCTCATCAACATAAGTGTACTCTAAATCTACTTCACCTATTTCGCCCATTTCCCACCAGCCTCCCCTCCCCCCCCCGCCCCTGCCATAACCATCTGTTAGTTCTCAATAGCTAAGAGTCTGTATTTTGGTTTGTCTCTTTTTTTTCCCTTTTGTTTGCTGTTTTGTTTCTTAATTCTACATATGAGTGAAATCATATGGTGTTTGCCTTTTTCTGACTAGCTTATTTTGCTTAGCAGTATACTCTCTAGATCTATTTATGTTGCTGAAATTGGCAAGATTTCATTTTTTTATAGCTGAATAATGTTCCGTTGTGTGTGTGTGTGTGTGTGTGTGTGTGTACACATAAACATACCACTTTATCCATTCATCTATTGATGGACGCTTGAGCTGCTTCTATAGTTTGGCTGTTGTAGATAATGCTGCAATGAACACAGGGGTGCATATATCCCTTTGAATTAGTGTTTTCTTATTTTGGGGGGTAAATACCCAGTTGTACAATTACTGGATCATAGGGTAGTCCTATTTTTAATTTTTTGAGGAACCTCCATACTGTCTTCCACAGTGGCTGCATCAGTTTGCATTCTTACCAACAGTGTTACTTTTTCTCCACATCCCCACCAACACTTGTTGTTTCTTGTTGTTGATTTTAGCCATTCTGACAGGTGTGAGCTGATACCTTATTGTGGTTTCGATTTGCATTTCCCTGATGATAAGTGATGTTGAGCATCATTTCATGTGTCTGTTGGCCATCTGTATGTATTGTTTGGAGAACTGTTTGGAGAAATTCCTGTCTTCTGCCCATTTTTAATTGGATTATTTGGTTTTTTTTTTTGGTGTTGAGTTGTATAAGTTAAGTTGTATAAGTTAGTATCCTTATATATTTTGGATACTAACCCTTTAACAGATGTGTCATTTCCAAATATCTTCTCACATTCAGTAGGTTGCCTTTTAGTTTAGTTTTGTTGGTTGTTTCATTTATTGTGCAGAAGCTTTTTATTTTGATGTAGTCCCAATAGTTTATTTTTGCTTTTGTTTCCCTTACCTCAGGACACATATCTAAAAAGATGTTGCTACAACCAATGTCAGAGAAATTACTGCCTGTGTTCTCTTCTGGGATTTTTATAGTTTCAGGTCTCACATTTAAGTCTTTAATCCATTTTGAGTTTGTTTTTGTATGTGATATGAGAAAGTAGTCCAGTTTCCTTTTTTTGCATGTAGCTGTCCAGTTTTCCCAACACCATTTTTTGATCTGAGTGTTCTTAATTAGTAATCTTTCCTCAAAATTATTTTGAAATCACATATCACAAAAATGTATTCTTAATAAATCCATTAAGTTCAAAGTTCTAACTCTTGAAATTACCAATCATAAGAGGTAAGTTGGGGGGCACCTTGGTGGCTCAGTCGTTAAGCGTCTGCCTTTGGCTCAGGTCATGATTCCAGGGTCCTGGGATCGAGCCCCTCATCAGGCTCCCTGCTAAGCGGGAAGCCTGCTTCTCCCTCTTCCACTCCTCCTGCTTGTGTTCCCTCTCTGTCAAATAAATAAAAATCCTCAAAAAAAAAATTAAGAGGTAAGTTAGGGCATTAGTGAATCTGTAGGGTAGCTGAATAGTGAAGCCACAATCTGATTCTGGGATGCATTTATAAAACATTAATTGTCAATGCATTTAGAGTTCCAGTAGTAATGGACAGCATATAGTTATGTGTTCTTCTACTTGTATGTGTCTCACAATCTGTGTAATGAACACTAGCACCATGGCACATTATCTAAATTTTCTCTTAATTCTAATTTTAAATATAAATGTTAAACAAATTTGCAAAAAAAAAAACCCTACTCCCATATGCTCATTTGTTCTTGTTTTTAAATAATAACAGAATCAAGCTGCATAAAGGCTAGAAGAAATATAACTACTGTCATATTTTAGAAACACATTTTTAGCACATGGTTCCCATGAATTTATGATTGTTAACAATGTTTTATGGAAACTAAACGTAAACTATGGAGGTAATTTAAATTTTAATAACTATTTCCAGTGCTTTTCTCACTTGAAGTAACTCAAGTATTCTTAATTTTTTTTATTTTGTAAAAACTGGTATTAAGGAAGGAAAACTTTTGCCTGTCCTCTTTTCCACTCGAGTTAGTGTCGAGTTGTCCTTAATTTAACATCTTAAGTTTACTAAAGTAAAAACAGTTTAGCCAATCATTATCCATAAGCTGTGTATGTATGTCCTCAGGTTTTAACTGCGGCTGCCCTGAAATTAGAACTAAAGATGGAAAGCACATGGCTATGAGCTCATCATGCCATAATGAGATGGGCTTCAGAGATTGCAAAGTGCTTCACTTCCACAATATGCAAATTGTGTACAATGCCAGATGCAGAAGCGCTGATCCATTTGCCAACTTCTATGGAGGGCATGGTGATTCATTCACAAATTGTCACAAATTTAGATGCTCAGGAACTAACAGTCTGTTTAGGGCTGCCTACATGCATGGTTACTGTGGACTGTTGTATGATATTCTGGCACCTGGAAGGAAATCTCAACCTTAAATTCTGTCAAAGTCTACCATGTTATCAGACTTGGTTAACCCCAGGATATCCTCGATGTAAATTAGTACCTGTTACCCCTTCTCTCCACATTCAGATTTATAGATCCCTCCATTTAAACAAATTATTTTTGCTCCCATAAGCCAATTTTTTAACTTCCATATTTATGAAATAGCTAGTCATACATTCTACATGACATATGATTATACATATTTCACCATCTTAGACTAATACTATGTTCATTTATTCAGCAAATATTATTTGATGACTTAGGATGAGGAGACAAAAATTAAGTTGGATGTTAAGAACAATAAAACCTTGTTCTTAAACACCTTCTTAAAACACCTGGGTGGCTCAGTCGTTAGGCGTCTGCCTTCGGCTCAGGTCATGATCCCAGGGTCCTGGGATCGAGCCCCACATCAGGCTCCCTGCTCTGCGGGAAGCCTGCTTCTCCCTCTCCCACTCCCCCTGCTTGTGTTCCCTTTCTCACTGTGTCTCTCTCTGTCAAATAAATAAAATCTTTAAAAAAAAAAAGAACAATAAAACAAATTAGAGTGTGCCTTCAAAATATCTAAGTCTAGTGGAAATATAAATAAGTTATATGTTCTTTGTTATCTGTGTGTGGCCAAACCTGTTTACTTTTTAAAATACTGATTTTGTTTTGGGGAAGTGTTTGAGAATGGAGCCAAAATTTGATACTGACAAAAATAAATCCTAACCAATTGTTGAGATACTATTCATCCTTCTAAATAAGAATGTAGGGAGACTTTACAAAAGAGTAAGTTGGTTTGTTCACTCAATCAATTTTCTGTAGGTTTATCCCTAAGGTCTAATGTTTTGGCCTAATGACTCTTTCCCAAGATATCGATCTTTTGAAAGAATGAAATACCAAGAGTAGAAGCTAGCAGATCTTTGAAAAATTGACTTTTTTAAGAGAAAGTATATTTCTCTGTGTGGGAAAGGATATAGATGCATGTGGTGTGTATATGTGATATTGATGAAAAATATGCATTCAAAAGTCTAGGTAGTTTATAGCAGGGTCAGCAAACTATGGCCTCTAGGACAAATGAAGCCCACTACCTTTGTTTGTAAATAAAGTTTTATTGGAATACAGCTATGCTCACTTTTTTGCATATTGTTTATGACAGCATTCACATTCCAGCAGCAGAGCTGAGCTGTTGTGGTAGAGACCATAAGGCCTACAAACCCTGATACATACTATCCAGTCCTTTACAAAGTTGGCAGACTCCTGGTTTATAGTTTACATCATAGTTCTGTAAAAATTAGTATTTCCTTCACTAATTAATATGTATTTGCTAAGTATTGCCCAAATATAAAGTGCTAGATGATAATACTTGTGCAAGTTAATTTTTATCAGATTTCAAATAAAAAGACAAAATATTAAATAGATTCAAAATAATCCTTTTGTGTAGAAGCCAGACTATGGAATCTATTTTAGAGAGAAATTAAAAGAAACTCAAGTACTACCCAAGGATAAGTATTTTCTACAGATTACTAAATTTGGTGCTATATTTTCTCTGTGTAAAAGGATTCAGTGAGGAAAACAGAAACCACCTACATAGTTCATTACAAGGTATTTAATGTAGGGATCTAGTTGTAAAGGTATTAGAAGAACTAAAACAGAGGATGGTGAGTCAACTCAGAGATTACCAACTGTATGGTGTCACTACATCTGTAAGGATAAAAGAGTAAAAGGACCAGAGGTGAGGAGCTAGTGCTTCTGAATAGAACCTAGAATCACAGCAGGTGCTACCAACTGCGAAGTGGGACCATGGAGGGGTTGGGTATTAGTTTCTTTGGGCTGCCATAACTACTCATCATAAACTGAATGGTTTATAACAACATAAATTTATTCCATTACAGTTCAGGGGTCCTAAAGTCTGAAATTAAGGTGTCAGTGAGGCCATGCTCCCTCTGAAGGCTCAGGCAAAGAATTCTCCTTGCTTCTTCCTAGCTTCTGGTTGTTAACTGCAACCCTTGGCATTGCTTGATTTGTTGCTGCTTCATTCCGATTTCTGCCTCCACCTTCACATGGCCAACTTCCCTCTGTGTGTCTGTCTCCTCTGAATTTCTGTGTTCAAATGTCCTTCTTTTTCTAAAGACAGTAGTCATTGGATAGTCCAGTATGACCAACTCCAGTCCAGTATGACCTCATATTAAAGTAATTACATCTGCAAAGACCCTATATCCAAAGAAGGTTACATTCACAGGTTCCAGGTGGACATGAATTTGGGGGTAGGGGGCACCATTCAACTCAGGCAAGAGGTGGATCCACTCAGGAATTTGTTGGAGATGTCACCTGAAGCATTTTCCATCCAATGACTTCCATTTGCCAAACCTACCAAGAATTTAGTTGGCAACAGAGACTGAGAAATGTGATTTACAGAGGACAGCTCTTTGGGATACAAAGCAGATCAGGGGTTAGCCAGGTATGGGTTTGAGAAACAAGCAAGCAAACAAACATAAAACAACCTACTTACCATGTTCTTTAAAATTCTTCAGAACCGGGACGCCTGGGTGGCTCAGTTGTTGAGCGTCTGCCTTCGGCTCAGGTCATGATCCCAGGGTCCTGGGGTCGAGCTCCGCACCGGGCTCCCTGCTCAGTGGAGAGCCTGCTTCTCCCTCTCCCACCCCACCCCCCCGCCTGTGTTCCCTCTCTCGCTGTGCCTCTCTCTGTCAAATAAATAAAATCTTTAAAAAAATTTCTTCAGAACCTCTTAACCTTGTATATTCATACTAAAAAATATGGATGAAGTTATATGATGTTTGGGGTTTGCTTAACAATAATGCAGAAAAGGGACAGAGTGAGTTAGGATGTAGATCAAGATATTTCAATAGCAACACCACTGACATTTTAGGCTAAGTATTGTCATCGAGGGCTATACATTGTAGAATATTTATTTATGTCTCTGGCCTCTACCCACTAGATGCCAGTAGTGCCCCCTCTACGAGTTGTAACAACCAAAAATATCTCAAGACATTGACAGATTTCCACTTCAGGGAAAAGTTGATGGTTTTTGAAGATCACTGGTTTAGATGAAATGAGATTGGCTTTGAGTTGATAATTTTTGAAGCTGGGTGATGGGCACATGGTGGTTTCTTGCATTATTCTCTCTACTTCAGTATATTTTAAATATTTCCATAACAAAAACTGAACAGCACAAAATAAACTGCCTGAGAGAGTGTTCTGCTTCTGCTAGATTTAGTATTTGAATTAAGGCTGTTATTAAAGGTCACCTAAGTCAATACTTGAATCAATTAGTAATGATGCTAATGAATTCTGAAGGTCAACTTCTGAAATGATTTTGCAGAGAGAGAAATTGAGCAATTTTACATGCTCTATATCTTCATCATCAATATTCATATATTAACTATATAAATATACACACCTCATTAGATACTTGTTTTTAAAATATATTTACACATACACAACCCACGTCTCCAGAAATTTTCAATCAAATACAGATAGTTCCTTTGCATTTAAATGAAGAAAAGTATTGGCTTAACTTTGCATTTGTCAGTACAAATAGACAGTCACATCATATCACACAACCTAAGATAGTTGTATCCTACACTAAACCAGAAGTGAGTCTGATGACTTTGAATTCTAGTCCTGATATTATCTAGATTCCTGTTTTGGACATATGATCTCTGTAGACCTTGGTCTCCTGGGGACAAAAGAATTATACACAATACTACTAAAATGATCTTTCTAAAACCTGTACCATAATCATTTCCTTCTTACACCTTTTAGGATGAGATGAAAATCCTTAGCATGGTATTTCCCTTCCTTAAAATCCAGCCTTTGCTTATCTTTCTAGTTATGCATTGACTTGCCATTTCTCACACCTCTGTGCCCCATTCGTGAAAAACCACTTGCAGTTCTGTGTTTGTGTCATGGTTTCTGATTTCTCTGTATTTACCCACCTTCCCTAGATCACCACAGTTCCCCTCTGGCCCATTTCCTTCTTTTTATATTACTGACCTGACCCCACCATCTTTTGAGTTGTAATTCCCTCTTCATGCATCAAGTCTTTGCCCCTTTGTGTGACACAGACATTCATCTAAATATCAGCCAAATGGTTGAAATTTATAGCATAACTTATTTATGGGGTATTGCTAGTATCTATTTCTATGTGTACCTATGCAATATATCACTTTTCTGTGGCAATTTTTAGTAAGGATGACTTAAATGTCCAAATTTTCTAGCTTCTCTTTTCATTTTGTAGCATTTCACCTCCCATTCCTTATCCTTACTGCCCCTCAATATAATACTTCTATCAGTAACTTCTCTTTCTAATAATTCCTCTTTGTGGTTCACTTTTATTACTTATAAACTTTCCTAGGTGACTGAGATGAGATCCAGGCATCTGTCTTTGTGCCACTCTACTCCACCTCCCTATGAAAATAGCAAGCACCAATACAAGAACCAAGGGACTATGGACAAGACAACTTTCAGCTTATTTGTTTCTTCAGGTAAGTTTGGAATTTGCCTTCCCCTACTTTAGAGGTATGTGCAGTAAGTTCCCATTGTAAATACATGATAATGTCAAAAAAATTCAACAGATATATTCCCTTCAGCCTGAGAGCAAATGGTTGTTTTTGAAATGTAGGTGATCCTGTATGGAAACATAGAGAAGTTTTGGCTTGAACACACAACCAAGTTAGCATATTATTATTTGGAAACAATAGTTAAGCAATCTGATCATTTTCTTGAAGTCCTTTTGCTCTCTGTCGGAAACATTATTGAGTGGTCAGTGATGTTTGAGTCAGCTGAGTTTCAGGAAGTATCTGGTATCAGTAAAGCATCTGTTTATCTGGAAAATTACATTCCAGGTTTGAAATATTCATTATTCTAAATGTCTTGCCTGGTGAAGATCAGTATTATTCTGGGTATGGAAAAAAAAGGGTAATCCAACAAGATTTGTACTGCTTTTGTCAATTTGCATTGTTTTGTTTATGAATTATGTCATTCTTATACTATAAAGTAGAGAATATTTATAAAATAGTATAATCAGATGCTATCACTATTGTATAAATATAGAACTCATTCCGATTACACATGCATACCTGTATAAGGGGATAAAGCAAAATCTTTGAAACTGTATGTGCATGCATATCTTTTAGTACATCCTTTTATGACTTTGTGCATTCTCTTATATTTATCTAAAATCTAAAATTTCCATTAAGGTTTGGTCCATAAATGTTTACTCTAAATCTGTAATTTGCAGAAATAAGTTAAAGAAATTTGCACTAAGTTCAAATCATCTCCTTCACCTACTTGGGTTTATTAAATATTGTATATTACAAGAAAATAAAGTGTTCATTGTTTGAGGAAAGTATCTTCTCTTGGTTTCCTCTCCCACTTACACTCTCATGTTAGAACTTAACAATCCTTTTAATATGAAAGCTACAGAAAACTCACTTTTTATAAATGGTCTGTTTAAAATATAATTTCTAAACATATCTCATTATTTAATTTTGCTCCTTAGGAGCAATGTGCTTCACCGCAAGGAAAGCAGGGTATTTACTTGTAAACTAGAAGCCAAAGCATTAGAATGGGATGAAAGACTTCCTGGTAAAGGAATTTTAAAAGCAGCAGATCATTTACTGTCAAACTCTAAATAATGCTACATAGGAATGCCTAAGGGTGCCTTAAAACAAATTGTCCCCATTTCAGATCTCACAATTAAAAGGAAAGGAGGACTTCCAAACATCCTTCATTCCAGAAATATGAGTGTGTCTGGATTTACGACCCTGGCAGTGATCAATGCTGCATGTTAACAAAGCATGCCCCCAATCGCATACCTGGGATGGCACTGATGGCTGGCTTGGTGAGTCACTCAACCCCTGAGGACATTTTTGCAAATAGAGGCAAAACGTCAAGACCTTTTTCAAAAATTAAATCAGCAAGCTTCCTAGTTATCCTCCTGACTTAAGTAGAGGAAGTAAATTCCTATTCCCTGAAGCACCTTGTAAGAGCAGAGCTGCCTGAGCATAGTTCAGAGATGCCTTTAGCATGAATGGGAGCTGGAAAGAAATAGCCTTTCCAGAATATAAAATAGGAAAAGTTTTCTCTTCCCATAAACCATATGTAATACTTTTATGAAAAATAATTGCTCTGTAGGAGCTATGCATAGGAGTTACACTAGTAGTGATCTCTAAGCAAGGTCAGAATTTTGAGAAATAATTTCATTTACTTATAATGTGTTTTTTATAAAGATGTATGAATATATGTTTCCACGGGTATCTATTTCAGATACTACAATCTATCTTCAGCTTTCTATATCTATTTTAAACTTGGCTTTGCCCAGTGATTTAAATGCAAGCCTGCCGTACTCCCAGCAGTGCTGTCCCATAGAATTTTATGCTCTGATGAAAATGTTCCATATCTACATTGTCCATTATGATCGCCTTGGGCCACAGGTGACTAGTGAGCACTTGAAATGTGGCTAGTGAGACTGAGGAATTGAATTTTCAATTTTTAAATCGTCATTAATTTAAACAGTAATAGGCTTGTGGGGCTAGTAGCTACTCTTGGTATTGGCCAGCACACCTTTCGAACAGCTCTTCTCAGGCTTATTTTTTTTTTTATATATTTTATTTATTTATTTGACAGAGAGACAGCGAGAGAGGAAACACAAGCAGGAGTGGGAGAGGGAGAAGTAGGCTTCCCGCGGAGCAGGGAGCCCGATGCGGGGCTCGATCCCAGGACCCTGGGATCATGACCTGAGCCGAAGGCAGCTGCCCAACCAACTGAGCCACCCAGGCGCCCCAAAGCTGGAAAACTTTTAAAAATTAAAAAATTAAAAAAAGTAGGAGATTCATAATTCTCTGTCTTTAACTTTGCCCAAACCAATGGGCACTGTTTAATGTAATGTTTAACATAATGACTGCTACATCAGAACTGGTCCTGAATTGAGATGATGTGGAACAGAATTCCCAGCCAATCGACCAGTCATATGGTACATAAGTGAGAAATGAATTTTTGTTTTATATGTCATCAAAACTTGGAGCTTGTTTTTACTGCAGAATAACTTAGCTTACCCAATTAAGTAATTTTAATTAAAGCACTAATTGATATTATTTAATCTCCTTTGAAGACAATGGTGACTTATTTATAACAAAGTATCAGATAATTTAGAAACAGAAAAGTTACATTATATACACACTATTAATTCAGAATTATCTTCAGATTACATTTGTATTCCTCCTTCTAGAAATTACTAAAATATTTTATTTATATTATTTACTTGGGTTAAAATGATTTATTTCCAGGATTCAGACTAATTTTTAAGTTTTTGAATATTTCTAGTCTAGTAAAATAACATACATAGAATTAGATGTTCTTTATTATAGAAATCATCTGAAAATCATAAAGAATATATATGGCACTTTGGGCACCTGGGTGGCTCAGTCAGTTGGGCAGCTGCCTTCAGCTCAGGTCATGATCCCAGAGTCCTGGGATCGAGTTCCACATCAGGCTCCCTGCTCAGCGGGGAGGCTGCTTCTCCCTCTTTCTCTGCCTGCCTCTCTGCCTACTTGTGCTCTCTCTCTATCTCTCTTTCAAATAAATAAAGACAAATTTAAAAAAAGTTTTCCAGCTTTATTGAGATACAATTGACATATACCATTGTGTAAATTTTAAGTGTACACCATGTTGATTTGACACACTTTCATGTTGCAAAATGATTACCACCATAGCATAAGCTAACACCTCCATCATGTCACATAATTACCATTTCTTATTTGTGGTGAAAACATTTAAAATCTATTCTCTTAACAACTTTTAAGTAATAGTATATTTTCATTAAATGTAACAACAACTATCTGTATTAGATCCCCAGAACTTATTGATCTTCTAACTCGAATTTTGTACCCTCTGACTGATATCTCCTATTTCTTTTAAGGCTTCTTATAACTTCTTCTTGAGAGCAGCATACATCACGTCCACTCACATTTCATTAGCTAAAACCATTCATGTGATTTCAACTTCAAGGGGGTGGATAAATGCAATGTTGACAAATATCTGGAAAGAGAGCAAGAAATGTTAGTGAAGAGCATTAATGACCATCACAGTTTGCTCTGATGGTTACCAAATATATGGTTTCTCTTTTTGCATGAAAAATATAAACATATCTCCTTGACATCTTTCTAAGGAATAAAATCCCCAAATTCCATACTCTTATACATTTAGCTGAAATTTTAGAATTTCCACACATAGCCACACTTGATTTGGAGAACTATAATAAACCAATAAAACCAGTGAATGAATGATATGTCCCACACTAATATTATGTATATACTGAGGAAAATAAAGGATAAAACCTAGAGGGGATGTGAGTGGGTAAAATGTTCTTTGACTAGGCCCCAGTGCTATGGGGAAGGTGTGTCCAGTTCATTGCTCTTTATGGTCTCCAGCTACAAACTATGAAGATGTTTCCTTTTCCATTATCCTCCTTGCACATATCTGAAATAAGCAATGTAGAGTATCTTTCCTTGGGGATTTTTCTCAGTTTGCTGCCCCTGGGAACGTTGTGACTTCGAGGGTCACTGTGAGTCTTAAACAGTCATAAAGATTTCAGTTTCTTTTGCAGTAACATTCTCTTAAGAAACTCAGTAGGCTTGGAGCGCCTGGGTGGCTTAGTCAGTTAAGTGGCTGACTCTTGATTTCAGCTCAGGTCATGATCTCAGCGAGCCCCTCGTCGGGCTCTGAACTCAGCACGGAGTCCGTTGAGACTCTCTCTCCCTCTGCCCCTCCCCCCTCTCTCGTTCAAATAAATAAATAAATAAATAACTTAGTAGGCTTATTATGTATTTAATTCTAGTAGTCCCATGCTCTGAAAGCTATGCACACAGTCTGTTTCCGTACTTGCTTATTAGATTTGCTATCTTTCTTGACTTTTTCTTCCCTACCTTTCCTTCTTTCAACTTAATTGCTTATTTCTTGAGCAATAGGCAAGACTCAACTTCGTTTTCTTTTTCTTGAGCCATTTTGTCCAATTGAAAGGATTTGCTAGGTGTCAAAATCTTAATTGGGTCTTTTCTCTGGAAGATCTTAATTTGTTCAAAGATTTTAATAGTGGATATGGAGGGAATACTCTTGATTTGATTTCTGTCACAAGACTGGGTTTTAATTGGCCTTTGTCTCTCAAAGCCCTTCTCAGATGTATATTTTACCAATTAGCGTTAAAAAGCAACTGCCTCTTCTAATCCTACAGTCCCCAACTTTTGGACTCTCACTCCTTCCTTTTATTCCTTCTTGCAAACCAGCCAATCTTTTTCAGAGCCAAGCCCTTTTTGTAGTACTTTATCAAAGCTACCAACAAACACAGCCAACACACACTTGCATTCTTTTGCAATATTTACTTCTTGATTTACAAATTCACAAGGTATGAAATTTGTCTTCCAGATTATCTCAACAAATATATCAACAATTTTATCAAATGATTAGATGCTACATAACATAGATAACCATTCTTATAGCCTCTGATCATACTTTCCTCACCACCCACTTCCCAGTCTTTATGTTATAGTTTTGTTATGACCATACCACATTTCTAGGTATATATTTCAGTATTAATCAAGAGAGATATATGTAGATTATTCTGCAGTTAAAAAACGATTAGTGGCTTATGTCATCAAGATGTATTTCTTGTTCCTGCTACATGGGAGAGCTAGAGGCTCTCCTCATTCCAGGGCAGAGAGAGAATGATGATTCAGTCTGGAAATGACACATAATGTTCTACTCACATTTCTTCAGATAAGGAACTCACATGTTCAGTTCCAAATCAGTGGTGGGGAGATACAAACTCCCTACACACCTGGAAAGAAAAACAAAAGATATTTTATAAATTGTACAATGACTGTGATATCAAATAATAAATGAGTCAATTTGGCCATCAAAAATATTGGAAGGAAATTTGACATGACTCTATAATTATACTAATGCTTCAAAATAATTTAAAATACATATATTTTCTACTAATATCCCTCCTACTATATATAGTACATTATATATTACTTACATTTATATTACATATATTTTCCTAAATATTTTTGTTATTTACAGTAATAAAAATAGTGGTTATTTAAAGTGGACCCAGCACTTTAAACCATTTTATTCTTGTAATCACCCTGTGAGGTAGGTGTTGTTATTCCTATTTCAGAGATGTTGAAACATCAGTAGCAGACAAGCATGCCCAAGAAGTGCCCTCATCACTTGCTAGTAAGTGAAGAGGGGCAAGACTCACTTTCCTAGTCCTTTCCCAGACAGTTCACCTGATTGTTCTATAGGCACTCTGAGATTAACAAACTCTAAAGCAATAACAACATCAACAGTAGTAGTAGTAGTAGTAGTAGTAGTAGTAGTAGTAATATCGCTTCTCCTATGAAGAGGCAACTAACTAGTGCCTCTAAGAAGTTTTTTTTTTTAAGTTTATTTATTTTCTTGTAGTAATTTCTGCACCCGATGTGGGGCTTGATCTCACAATCCCAGGATGGAGAGTTGCGTGCTCCTCCAACTGAGCCAGCTGGGCACCCCATCTAACAAGAAGGACTTTATCTCCCTTCTTGTGGGTAATATAGCAACTGTTGAGACTAGGTAATTCAACTTTACTTTTTACTCTTTCCCATCACCACTCATCAACACACCAAAGTTCTACTGATTTGATATCTTTAATATTTCTTAAGTATTCTCAAAGCAACTCTATATCAGGCTTTCAAATGAATTCTACTAGGCCCCAAGAGTAGAATAATGCTTAATAAGTAGAAACAGTATGGATATATAATATGTAAAAAAACATATAATATAGGAAGTAATTTCTATCACTAATGGTGTTAATGTTTAATAAATGTGCTCCCGACTGATGTGGGAAACTTTCAAACATGTAACGGGTCAATAAACTAGATAAACTACAAAGTGCTTTTAAAATCTAGGATTCTGGGGGGGAGCCTGGCTGGCTCAGTCAGTAAAGCATGCAACTCTTAATCTCAGGGTTTTGAGTTCGAGCCCCATATAGGGTGTACAGATAACCTAAAAAGTAAAATCTGGGACATCTGGGTGGCTCAGTTGGTTAAGCATCCAACTCTTGATTTTGGCTCAGGTCATGATCTCAGGGTCATGAGATCAAGCCCCATGTCAGACTCCATGCTTAGCGTGGAGCCTGCTTAAGATTCTTCTTCTCCCTCTCCTTCTGCCCCTCCCTATTGCTAGCATGCTCTGTCTCTCTCTCTTAAAAAAAAAAAAAAAGTAAAATCTTAAAAAAAGAATCTTGGATTCTGTGATTCTAATGTGCCTACAAACAGACCTACTTTCTTTTTCCTTTCATATTTCTAAATCTTCTTTTACAGAAATTAGTACATCTACACAGCTGGTTTGAGTTTTGCGTCCAAGGTTCCTAACTTAAAATTTGTTATCCCTAAAGTCATTCTCCTATCCTTCAAATTCTTCCACCCTCTTAATTGACCTCTTAGTGCCCCCTACTAGCATGTTCCTTCCTAGTTGCTATTTTGCCCTCTTTGTTCATTCCTTATTTCCTACTCTACCAATCTAAGTTGCAATGGCTCAGGCATGTCAGGGCATTCCTGTTAGCTCCTTTGTTGTAAACCATAGTGTCATCTTAAAAATGTACTGTAAGGGGCGCCTGGGTGGCTCAGTCGGTTGAGCGACCGACTCTTGATTTCGGCTCAGGTCATGATCTAAGGGTAGTGAGATCGAGCCCCACCTCGGGCTCCAAGCTCAGCACGGAGTCTGCTTGTCCTACTCCCTCTCAAATAAATAAATAAAATCTTTTTAAAAAAATAAATAAAATGTGCTCAAAATCCTTTGATACATTCCAATACCTATTCATAATAAAAACATTCAGCTAACTAGGAAATTCTTTTAGGAACTTCCTCAACCTTGATAAAAGGCATTTATGAAAAATTCTAGAGCTAAAATTATGTTATTTGTAAAATACTGGATTTTTACCCCTAAAATCAGTAACAAAGCAAAGGTGTTCATTTCCTCCACTTCTATTCGACAATTTAGTGAGGGGACCTGGACAGTGTGACAAGGCAAAGAAAAGCAAGAAGTCATAGAAATCAAAAATAAAGAAATAAGACTCTCTTAAATGTATACAATATGGTTGTGCACTTAGAAAACACTGAGGAACCTCCAAAAAGATATTAGAACTTAAAAGTTAAGCAAGTTCGCAGATACAAGATCATATGTAAAATTGAATAGGGCTTTTGTAAACCAACAATAAAAAATTGAAAATTGATTCCCAAATATGAGATGCTTAGGTAAAGTCTAAAAATGTAGATGTACGGAGGCATGTGGGTGGCTCAGTCAGTTAAGCATCTGACTCTTGATCTCAGCTCTTGAGTCAAGTCAGTCAGGTCATGAGTTCAGGCCCCACATTGGTCTCCATGCCCAGCATGGAGCCTACTTAAAAAAAGTAAGTAAGTAAGTAAATAAATAAATAAAAATTTAGGTACACAATTTCTACATCCATTAAAACTACAAAGAAATGCTTAGAGAAAAAAATTAAGACTAAATAATTGGAGAGTGTGCCATGTTCATAGATCTGAAGATTCAGTCATATTAATATGCTGATTCTAAGCACATTTATCTACAGATTCATTGTAATTCAAGTAAACCCATAGCTGGCAGGGTCTTTGTGGAAATTGACAAATTGATTACAAAATTTATATAAAAATAGAAAGAAACTCAAGTAACCAAAATCATTTGAAAAACAACAAAATTGGAAGACTTACACCATCTGATGTGAAAATTAACTGTAAATCAACAGTAATCAAAATAGCATGATATTGTCATAAGAATAAACATATAAGCCAATGGAATAAGATATGGCCATTGATTTTCATTTAATGTGCCATGGTGATTCAATGTGGAAAAGATGGTGCTGGGACAACGGGATAATCATATGGAAATAAATGAACTTTGACTCTTACATTGCACTATTTAAAAATAACTTGAAATGGATCATACACATGGACATAAAACCATAAAATTTCTGGAAGTAACTATAGGGTAATATCATTGCAGCCTTGGAGTACACAAAGATTTCTTAAAATAGGGCACAAAAAGCCTAAGTCATAAAAAATAATTTTTGTTGTTGTAAAATATGCATAATATAAAATTGAGAATTTTAATTATTTTTAATGTACAGTTTAGTAGCATTAAGTACATTCACCACCAGATATCTTCAGAAATGTTTCATCATTGCAAACTGAAACTCTATACCCATTAAACAATAACTCTTCATTCCCTTCTATCCCCCAGCCCCTTATAACCACTATTCTACTTTTTGCCTCTAGGAATTTAACTATCCTAGGTAACTCATATAAGTCAAAACATACAGTATTTGTCCTTTTGTATCTGGCTCTTTCACTTAGCATAATATTTTCAAGTTTTATCCATGTTGTGTAGCATGTATCAGAACCTTATTCCTTTTGAAAGTTGAAGAATATTCCATTGTATGTATACCACATTTTAGTGATCAGTTCATCTGTCAGTGGACATTTGGGTTGTTTCTACCTTTGACTATTTTGAATAATGCTGCTATAAATATCAATGTACAAATATCTATTTGAGTCCCTGTTTTCAATTATTTTGGGCATATACCTGTAAGTAGGGGAGATTGCTTCTGTTGGCCTGGAGGATTTAGCAGAATTTGTGAGTATAATATTCTCAGGCTTATGTACCATGTGACCCCTTTCTAGATTTCAGGAACCCATTCTTTTTCCATCCAAGTCCTACCTTTGTCACGGGTTGCTATCATGACTGCATATGCCAGCTCTTTTGCAGCTCTGCTGCATTTACAATCAAATCCTAGGCCTGATTTTCTTAAATAACAATATGTACTCTGGATGTATACTATGGACATTTTCAAATATGTATAGAAGTAGGTATAATAGTAAAATGAAGACATGTGCACCTATCACTCAGCTTCAACAATAATCAATGCATAACAAATGTTGTTTTAAATATATCTTGACTCACTCCCACGACCCAGTCATTTTGTAGCAAATCTCCAATATCAGTATTTTATTTGTAAATACTTGACTGTATGTATTTCAAAAAGATACGATTCGTTTTAATACAATCAAAGTATTTTTATAAAACCGAAAAGAAGTAATTCCTTAAGACTATCAAATATCTACTCAGTGTTTGCCATGTTTTCCATAGTCTTATAACTCTGTGTGTGTGCGAGGGGGTAGGGGGGGTTGCTGTCCGCTTGCAGCTGTTGGGAATGAGAGGCCCTCTGGCTTTTATAGCATGCCATCCATTGTCAGTTGGCTTCTCTGAGATTTTCATTTCATTTTTGCTAAGCTTTCAATGCTAGTAACAGAAGCCAGTCTACTCTACAATCATTCTAAATTAGCCTTGGCCTCATATAGTTCAATTGCTATAGCAACCATATATTCCAGAGTCTCACCGTCAACCTGCATGTTATCCCAATTAACCAGATGTTTTTTAAAAAGCCTTATTTTGCTTGTAATGCCATTGCGTGACGAGTCATCACCACCTCACCTGTCACCGGAAATGGCATCCCTATTGTTATTGATCTGATGAGTAATCCAACTCCAAAAGTCCATTCAAAAAAGGTGGGTCATGTCTGCATTCTACGGCCACTTCTGATACCAACTATCAGTCTGAATTCTCTAAAAAAAAGCAAAACCTGAAGGAAATCTTATGTGCTGCTAGTTTATTAGAGAATGTAATTCTAAGGCAGCAAGAATGAAGTTAAGACTGAATCATGAGGAGGAGACAATATGAGGAAGGATTACCAAACTGGCCTCCACTTGGTATCAGTTATAACTTACTATTCCATCTCAATGGACTCTGTTCTGAGAAGTCTTATGAGTCACAGGAAAGTTGGTTGGAGGGAAAAGTAGTTGAAATTGTATTCACTGGCTTTCAATCCCATTCGTTAAAGCTATTTTTTCATGGGTTTCAACTCCCCCACAGTTTTGGATTATGCTTTGATCTC
The DNA here is from genome assembly GCF_003265705.2 of Callorhinus ursinus. Classification (NCBI taxonomy): domain Eukaryota; kingdom Metazoa; phylum Chordata; class Mammalia; order Carnivora; family Otariidae; genus Callorhinus; species Callorhinus ursinus. The sequence continues at coordinate 21,681,624 of NW_027397078.1, forward strand.
ATACCTCAGTGGTAACACAGAAGTTCCAGGTGGGAGGCTAGAGGCACACTGTAAAAAAATGAAATGAGGTCATACTGTATTGTGCTGCATGTAGCCACACAAAGTTAACTTCAGCAGTGGCTGGTATAATTATGGAGTGGGCTGTTGGAACCACTGGATCAAGAGATATCTGAGGTGGCGCATAAGATGCAGCTAATACAGAGCACTGTCATAAATTATCATGACCACACTCAGTCCTTCATTATCCACAGAGGCTGTGTCTTGTCAAGTTAAAGAGAAGTTACGTAAGTTACTGGTCAAAATTATTTAAGAGTGAAATTCTGTACTGTGGAAGGTGAATTCTTGAACCAAAATGATCTATCACTGTCAAGTTTGAAGGTGCCTTTTGGGATAGAGAATGACAATAATCCAGTTATATAAAATGTTACCAGCAACAGAGAAAATATCATGTGGCAGCAAAGGGTAGCTACACTGTTTGAAATTTCTGTATTCATTACATATCAGATTGAATATCAAAGAGATACAGATGCATTTTCCTGCTTGGAACACACAAAAATCTATTAAAACATTGTATTTCCTCAAAAGGAAAGATAAATTTAGGACACTAAAGGGAAACATGTGGTATGGATGAGTTTTTACATCATCCTTCTGTGGCAACATCCATGGTAACCATAAAACACCACTGGAGAGATCACAACTACTTTAGTCAGATTGGAGGAGTGGAAAAGTAAACATCAAACTAGTTGCTAGCTGAAAGAGGCTGAAAAGGGAAAGAGACAATAGCTCTTTGCTAAAAGATTCAGCGATGTCTCTAAATGTCTTGAAACTATTACTGCATAAGTAATAAGTAGATGTAAATTCATTACTGTGAGTTCTATTAAGTACTTCAGTGCCTAGTGCTAATACAACTGAGATTATCAATACCGTCACCAGCATATTGCTCTCCGTGTTGGAGAATGTTATCTGATGACTCCAATCACTTGGTCAGGGAGGATGCTTTAGAACTGATTTGGGCCCAGTGCTTTGAATTGATAATAGCAAAAGACATTCAGGTCAAAAGTCTGGAGACTTTTCAGAGCTGTAATTACCTGCAATTAGAATGCACAAATTTCATCTCACTAGAACTTAATGCACTTGTCATGATGTTCACCAACTCTGCACACACTTATTTCACCAGGAACCAGAAGGTATCTACCACCGTGTCATTCTGGGTGAAACACCATTCACTATATGGTTTCAATCATATAACTCAGTCTGTCAAGGGTTAGACTTTGAGAGTTGTTTTCTGTGGAAAGTACCATGTAGAAGGACAGAATTTCCCCCCTTATAATCCACAATAAATTAACCAATAAGAGAATGAACCAAATTTCACTAATTTTTTTTTTTTTTATGGAATGGCCACTGAACAGAAGAAACTTTGTAAACAGTAAATCGAATTGTTAGTGTGTGCCTATAATCCCATGAAGGTTTACACCATTGTCTGTCTCTTATTTCATAATCTTTAGCAAGAAAGTAGGCTGCCCACTAATCTCCCTTTTAAGGATGCACAGAGAGGTGGTGAGAAATCTGAGAAGATCAGTCAGTATTCACTTAAATCAATCAGTATTCACACTTAAATATACTTTGTAGACATCAGATTCGTGAGCCATATGTCACTCAATGCTGGAACAGACTGATACATGGCAGAATCTTCCAGTATTGCTATAGCTGTGAGGACTCATTTTAGGGGCGAAATAACTACTGCTTATAATCTACCTCTGTTTTGAAAGTGGATAGTAGGCTTATAACTTACCTATATACCAAAAGTGAGATCAATGTAGGTTAGGGGTTCCTAAGATGATTTACAAAAACAACCTGTTAACATGGGAACTGAACAGGGGAATTTACACCCCTTCCATTTTCTAATGTAGAGAGAGTCTGTCAGAATGAAGAGTGGAAAAAACCCTGCAAGCTGAAATAAGAGATTTCTCACTATAATTTACCAGGACATTGGGAGAAAAAGTGGGGCAGTAAATCAGAGTGGAGAAATGGGGACGGTAACACACTATGGCCCCAGTGCCTTCAAATTGTTATTAAAGAAATGACTCGCTTTTTATTACATCAATTAGAATTCAAGTGCAATTATATCACATAATAAAAATATTCTGATTCCCTGTCAGAAGGTTCATGTGGGAAGGATGTAGAAAGGAGCATTGGAATTTGTCCTGGAATGTCTTCCTGATATAATAGTGATAAATATTTTGATGTAAGTGTCAGAAATTTCCCCAGAAGCAGGTCTAGAATTAAATCTTTTGTCCTCTTTATTGCTCCTCACTAAAGGCCTCTTCCAATCTAGTATTTACAATTCTCCCAACAGATCATATAACTTTTGTCTATATTTTTTAATGTTTCTTTCCTTTCCCTTTGCTCTTTGTTATCTCTGTACAACATTTCAGTGGATCAGTTTTGGTGTATCTAGTTTTATCCTTCATGTTACTTAATTTTTTTTTCTCATATTTCTCATCCCTTTATTCTTTTCCTCTCAATTTTGAAATATTCCCCAGCTCATGAATTTTATTCTTTGAAGTCATTCTTTCCATTATTTAGCCTGTAATTTTGAGTTTTTAACTTCGGAATTCATGGTTTGAATTTGACTTGTGTTTATTTCACCCTCAAAATCTTTTCTTTCAGAAATAATATGTATTGGCATTACTCTGAAGATATGCATTATACTTACTTTATTTTGCATTATATTTATTTTAAATATGTTCTGTTTTCTGTTCTCACTGTCTCTTTCATTGTGAGTTTCTTCATTTTGCTAAGTTTGGCACCTCTCTTTCATGCACTTGTTTTTCCTCAAATGTGACGGTACTAGAATGTCTACCCAGCTGACTGCCCCCTCAAAGGGAACTGTTCCACAAATGAGCTAGTTATTGACAAGAACATACTTTCCTTAAAGTTTGTTAAAAACAAGTCTGACTAGTGATTATGAGAATGGAGATGTTTAAACACTTGATATATTTTAAAGGTAATAGATTTTATTGCCCAGCAATTAAAAGTATTCAAACATGTATTTTTCTACATGACCTTTGTGAGGTGATCAATGTTAAATAAAATATTAATTTTCATCATGAGTTTCAATTCATGTCTTCTTGACTGATTCTTCATTTTTCCTTCCAATTGCATGCCTTTGAGGCAATGAAGAATTTTAACCACAATAGTTATGGACTTGAATATTCATCTGCAGCTACCTATATGCTCATTACATGCAGCTGTGCTCCTAGTGGTTTTATCACAGCCATCCTATAAGCGGTTTCTGGAAAACATCAAGATGACCTTCATTCATCTTCACCTCATAGGCTCTGTTGTACATCAAAGAGTCCAGTGATTGGTGTATAGATGCTACAACCAGGCCCGCTTGGCCGATGGTGCCTCACTCACCCTCCTCCTTTGACGGCTGAGCAGAAAAGCAACATTTGTAGCTTTTATTTGTCTCTTTAGCTCAAGTGAGTATCTTAATCGAGAGTTCTGAATACAGGAGCCTTAGTTCTGGAGATGTCATGGTGGAAGGGCACATAAATGGATAGTTATTCATTTAGGATGTTCAAACAGTTTAGACTCCAAAAGTCCTAATTCAGTTTCCTTTGTGTTACCTGTAAGTTACCACATTTCCTATTTATCCCACCCTTGTGACCACTATGAGATTACCTAGAGTCACAAAGACCTACCTCAAACAACTGTATTCTACCAAGTACATTGAAAGCAGGAGCTTTGCAAATGTCATGCATGTGTTAGCTGCCATAACATATTTGCCATGAAATTTAATCTAATCTAGAAGTGTCACAATTTAAAATAGTAAATCTTTTTATTATCAAATTACTTTAATTATTTTAAATCTATATTACTATGGTAAGTATGGGCATGTGATACATGCTGTTGATATAATGGTAAATGACGTGGATGACATTCCTACCCTTTCTTCATTTATAGCCTGGTAGAAGGGCATAAAACATATTACAAAATAATGCAATTACTGCTAGTGTGAAAGTATTACTTAGCACAGATGTAGAACACAGCAAGGGTGATAAATTGAGTCTGAGTGTGTAAAGGAAGACTTCCTGGGAGTAGTGAACTGAAAGAAAACTTGAGAGTATCCAAATGAACTTGAGAGAAAAAGTATTCCACATGTGAGGAATGGCAGCTAGAATAGCACAGAAGCAAGACAAAGTGTGGCACCTTCAAAGACTAAAAGGAATTTAAATATGGCTCAGAGCATGGAATACAGTGTAGGAAGTGAGAAGAGATGAGACTGGGAAGGTAAACCTATTCAGATCATGGAGGATCAGGTATGCCATGTTAAAGGATTTGGCCTTTATTTTAGAGATATAATTTAAGAGTTTTAAGAAAGACTGCTGTGATCAGATTTTTAATTTAGAAAGCAGAATCTGGTTGCATTATGAAGAATAGAATGTTGGGATGGACACTGGAGGCAGGGATAGTGATCAGGAGTTGCACGGGGCTAGGCAGAGATGTCAGTGGGCTTAACATCAACTTAGGTCAGAACTTTGTTCTAGTTGAGCTGTGAAAGACTGGGAAGAGGTTGTAATAAATACTCAGGCTTGTGACAGTGATTTCATTTCTTTTTTTTTTTTTTTAGAGAGAGCATGAGTGGTGGGGGAAGGGGCAGAGGGAGAGGGAGAGAGGGAGGGAATCCTAATCAGGGTCCACGCCCAGCATGGAGCCCGATGCAGGGCTTCATCTCACAATCCTGAAATCATGACCTGAGCCAAAATCAAGAGTCAGACACTTAACCGACTGAGCCACTCAGGCACCCTAAGGATACCTTAAGTTTAACTGACTATCAGATGTCTATGTTTATGTATCTGGTAGGCAGTTGCTTACATCAGAATCCTGAAAAAACTAAAAGGTATATCCAAAATGTATGATTAAGGAGATTTTAAGGAAAGACTTATAAAATGTAGGTAGGGTTTAAGGAAACCAAAAAGGCTGGGGAGGCACTTGAGATTAACAACAGTAGGGAGCCCTTACTTAGACCTAAGGGAGAAAGGAGAATGAGCAGTTACCAAGATTCAGGAGACATATAACTATAGAAGAGCATCATAGTGAATGGATAAACAAGATGTGGAATATGTGTACACACACACACACACACAAAAAAAAAAAATGAAATCTTGCCATTTGCAATGATGTGTATGGAGCTAGAGTGTATTATGCTAAGCAAAATAGAGAAAGACAAATACCATATGAGTTCGCTCATGTGGAATTTAAGAAACAAAAACAGATGAACAGAGGAGAAGTGGAAAAAAAAAAAAAGGAGGCAAACCATAGATGACTCTTAACTATAGAGAACAAACCAAGGGTTGCTGGAGGGGAGGTGGGTGGGGGGGATGGGCTAGATGGGTGATGGGTATTAGATATTGTGATCAGGACTGGTATTATGTGGAAGTGATGAATCACTAAATTCTACTCCTGAAACCAGTATTATAGTATATGTTAACTAGAATTTAAATTAAAACTTAAAAAATTTAAAAAAAGATGAGTATCATAGGACAATAGATATTGCCTTCAGTAAAATAACAAAACCACAGCAACCATGTTCTGTAAGTAAGGAACCAGTGGAGTATATACCTTGACTTTTCTCTTCCTTTGCCTTCCCATTTCCCACTAGGGCCTCCACTTCAGGTAAACCAATTAAAAGCAAAGGGCAAGGGAGCTCAGTGCATGGAGCTCAGCTTCTCCAGTCACAGCACAAGGCAAAGAAAAATGGATTAATGCACATGGAGCAATAAAGGGGGGGAATAGCCAACAGAAGATTTGAATCTATCACCTGGGTTAGAGACAGGATTTGTAGGAGCTATCCACTGTATAGATATTACTTTTATTGTGTGTTTATGATAGAGAAGGGTGAGCTCATTCAGGAAAGTTATATAGTAAAAATAAAATAGAACACATACCAGAGCTATGTATCAGAGGTCAGCAAACTTTTCCTGTAAAGAGCCAGATAGAAAACATTTTAGACTTTGTGGATCATATGGTCTGTGTTGCAACTACTCAAACTGTTCATTTGTCATTCATCATAGCTATAACCAATACATGAATGAATGAGTGAGGCTATGTTCTAATATAACTTTATTTACAAAAACAGGTAAAGTTCAGGATTTGGCCTGTAGGCCATAATTCACTGACCACTGGGCTAAAGGAAACCAGACTGAATGAAAAAAATCAGGGGGATACTGGAAAGTTCAGTCAGAAAAGTACTAAGAAATTTCTACTGGATTTAGGGGTGGCAAGGTCATTGGTGATACTCCATTTCCACGATGCTCCAGAAGTCAGATTTCAGTGAGTTAAAAAGATAGAGTAAAATCACTCAGTATAAAGAGCTCTTTAAAATGGTTAAGTTGTAAAGAGAAGAGGAGAGGAGGGGAGGGGAGGGAAGGGAAGGGAAGGGAAGAGAAGGATATGATACTAACTGGAGGTGATGATAAGACAGATACTGAAAAGTATATTTTAAGATAGGGCAGAACAATGGATGTTTAAATATGAATAGGAAAGAACTAATAGAAGGGTAATAGTAGAAGATGCATGATATACATGATTAAAGAAGGCATAGTTGAAATAAGAAAGGTCTCTTGAAAATGCAAGAGAAGGAGCAAAGATGGAAATGTGATCTCAGAGAGGAAAAGGAATATCATCTTCATTATAATTAGAAGGAGACAGAAGTGGCATTTGAGGCTTGTATTCATTATCTACCCCCGCATATCAAACTCCCTCCAAAATCAACAAGGATTTTTTATTCATACTTCTGTAGGGCTATCTTGGCTAGCTCTGCTTCATATATGTTGGCTGAGATCATTCATATGGTAGCAATTATCTAGAAACTCAGCTGGGGCCAAATGATTCAGAATGGCTTCACTCATGTCTAGTGATTGGTACCATCTAAAAAAGACCTCTAGCTCATGTTTCTCTCCAGCAGGGTAGCCATTGGGCCTCAGAACACAAGAGGGTGAAAAATGAAGTGGTAAGGCCTCCTAAGGCCACAAAATTTGCACAATATCTCTTTTGTCACATTCCATTTGAAAGTCACAGGGCCAGCCCAGATTCAAGGAGAAAGCAAATAGGCACTTCCTCTTAATGGGGTTGTCGGGGGAGTCCCATTGCCAGATAGTATGCAGAATGGAGAGTTTGTTTCTGATATCTAAGTGAATCACTTCTCATGAGGCTTTATAAGACCCAATCATTTTCAAACACGTCTGTTTCTCTTCCTGTTCTCAACAAAATGGACTGATCAGAACTAGAGTGTGGAAAGTATGTAGTGTGAGCTACAACTAATGGGTAGAATTAAGAAGAATCTTAATTTTATTTGTATCTACCTGATAATATAGAAAAATTAAACAAAAGCAGCTGGAATACTTTAGATTCTATAATTTTGAGTGGATGGAAAAATATGAAAAAAAAAGAAAAAATATGTAAATGCTTCTTTATGGTTGTTTCAAAAACACGAAAATCCAAGATGTAATATGATAACCCCTCCAATGTTTGTCTTAAGGCTTCTGTTTATAACTTGCTTCCTACTTTCTGCTAAAGAGCGATTAAAAGTCCCACTGAAACCCAGACCCAAAGGGCTGAGCTAGGACAAAATTGCTTTGGAATTATTTGGTATATTCAGCTGATTTCTTGAAATATGATTGAAAAGTGGCACACGCAATTCTTAACCATCAGAATTTAGATTGATCCTTTTATCTGAATAGAGTCTCAGTGGGTGAAAATCACTGAAATTGTAGAGTATCTGAAACAACTTCAATCCATCACACTGCAAAATATCATCAGTGTGCTGAAAGGAATACAAAATAATGTTTACTTGCCTATTTTTGGTTCAAAAGTTTTCACGCTAAAAACTAAGTGGCTCAAGGTTTCCTAGTTGACATCTTTCTTAAAAACTACCTTTACAAAATTTCTCCTCTATCCAATAATTCTGAAGTGATGAGTTCAGTGTTGATGATTTTTGAGAACACTTTCATTCCCTCACTCTCTTTTTCAGTCTCTTTTTCTCCACTTTTTCCTTCCCTTCCTCCTTTCTTCTGTTCTCTGTCTCCCTCTTTTCTGTCCATAGATTGAAAGGCAGTATATGTATGTACAAGAGTCCTTATCTGCAGATGTACCAATCTGGGATTTTATGCCTAAACTCATTTTAGTTCAAATTTATATTAAAATAGGAGGGGCTGCTCTTAACCCCACTTGGAAAGAGTCATGCCCAGATAGGTCTGAAGAGGTGGTAGATTGGGCATCATCGGAGATGATTTGTATATTAAGAGTTCCAGACTAAAGAAGAAGGAGGAAAAACTTGTGTTTCAATATTTAAAGGGGATTTGAGGCCAAGCAGAAAGGAGGAGATAATAGTGGCCAATCTCAGTCATTGTTTAACTATTCTGGGTTATATCAACTTCTATGTGACCTAATTGAGACCAAGTTGTAGTCATGTTTTCGTTTTTGTTTTTGTTTTCGTTTTACCATATCTTGGCAGTGATGAGTCACCATCTTCAAGTGGCTTCTGTTGTCATCATCATCAACAAAACAGTCCAGAGCAGAACATGAACCACATGAAATACCACTAAGGACCCAAAAACTGGGTAAGACTTTGAGGGGCCTGGGTAACCTGCATAGGCAAATAAGAGAAAGAAAGAGTGAAATGTAATCCATCATATTAATATCCCCCATGTATATATACATGTCCTGGTGAAGTTTGAGAGACTTAGGATATACTTAACTAATTTGTGAGAGGGTATTTAGAAATTTAGGTGCCAAGCAATTTCTGATTTGTCCAGGACTTGATATTGAGCCAATTAGGATGTTTTGGGTATGCATTATTCCTCAATAATTTTTTTTTCTTCAATAGCTTTTAAAGGTAATACTAAAAAAGAATAAATAGGTTCTTATTTGGGTTGGAGTTTGTGTAATTTCCCCATCCCAAGTCACACATCACTGACGAAATTATACAAATCATTGTCTGTAGGTTGATTTGGACCATGAGGTCATTAGGAATTTTGGAAGTAATTGATCACAGCTGCTACTGGGTAAATTTACACTTGTTGGCAGTACAGACACCCACACATGAACAGACTTATCCTGTGATTAACACACTTTGGGAGTGAAACTCCTTTATTAAAATATTGGTTATCTTTAAGAAATATTCTTAAATTAGGGCATGGATCATTTATGTGCCTATTGTACTCCACATGAATACAGATGTGCAGTGCAAAATAGCTTGTAGACATCATTGTCTGGATATTTGTAATACATATTGCTAAATATTTTTTTTTAAAACTGTCATCAGTTAAAGACTTTCTTTTAATCACCCTTAGGTTCCATTTCTGGGTTTTTTTTTTCTTTTATTTGGTATTATTGCAATTTCCTCCTATTTTACTGAGCTTCCTCATCCTCTCACCAAAACCTCATCTTTATTTGTTCAATTAATTACACCCTTTTTTTAAGTGAATTTCATTGTGCAACCCCTTTTTAAATGAGTTTCATTGTGCCACTCCTACCAGGGTATTGCAGTTTCAGCCATTCATCTTCAGTGATGAAATTAGACTTTGCCTTTGACAAAAGAACTTGATTGGTCAGCAAAGAAGTCTGCTGAATTGCTTTAACACAGGGATTTTCTGTGTAGAATTTCACGTCAGGGGTGGGCTGCCAGGCTCAAAGTTTTGTGATGAATGGCATATTTGGGGAAGAGCTGGTTTAGTCCAGTTTGAAGTTGAAACCAGGTTTTAAGAGTTGAACATATTGTACACATTTAGTCATGAAAATTGAGATGACAGGTAGAAAAATTTTAGCCAAAGATCAGCCTCACTGGACAACAAAGAGGAAACTAGTTGCTAAGAGAAGTGACTCAAGCTAAGCCACTTTAGGCAGCTAATTAACACCAACACACTTCATCAGCTCCTCCATTAATGTAAAGCTTTGTCACTTTAAAAAATGTGGGCAAATTTAATTCAGACTTTCCCACAGACACAGCCTGGTTCTTTCTATGCCTAGGAGCCTTGTAATCTAGGAAATTCATGTTATTCATGTGGAATGAAGATTCACTTGGAGATTTGAATCTCCCTTCAGGCCATGGTTTAGCTTGCCTCTCATCCATGAGGATATCAACATGGTACAATGTTATGATTAGATATGTTAAGTTTGCATTTTCCTTTTTCTTGGAATTGGTGAATAGGCTCTTTAGCTGACACAAAGAAGAAATAAGTACATATAGATCACTGGAAGAGAACTGAGAGTTATCAATGCACCCTTACATTATAGTCAATTGATATTTGACCAGGGTGTCATGACAATTCAATGGAGGGAAAAAAGAGTTTTCTCAACAAATGGTTCCAAGAAAACTGGACATCCACATGTAAATGTGAAATGGATCACACACCTAAATGTAAAATCTAAAACTATAAAGCTCTTAGAAGAAAATATAGGAATAAGTCTTTGTAACCTTGAGTTAGGAAATGGCTTCTTATAGAGGGCACCAAAAATCAGTGGCAAAAAAAAAAAAAAAATAGATAAATTGCATGTCATCAGAATTAAAACTTTTATATTTGAAAGGACACCATGAAGTGAAAAGACAACCTACAGAATGGGGAAAAATGTTTACTAGTCATATATTTGATAAGGAACTGGTTTCCAAAATTCATGCAGAAGTCCAAACTCAATAATTAAAAACAAAATACAATAAATTAACTAGTTTAAAAATGAGTAAAGGTCCAAACAGACATTTCTCCAAAGAAGATGGCCAATAATCACATGCAAAGATGCTCAAAATCATTAGCCATCAGAAACTGGAGGGTGTTATGCTTAGTGAAATAAGTCAATCAGAGAAAGACATGTATCATATGACCTCACTGATATGAGGAATTCTTAATCTCAGGAACAAACTGAGGGTTGCTGGAGTGGTTGGGGGTGGGAGGGATGGGGGTGGCTGGGTGATAGACATTGGGGAGGGTATGTGCTACGGTGAGCGCTGTGAATTGTGTAAGACTGTTGAATCACAGATCTGTACTTCTGAAACAAATAATGCAACATATTTTAAGAAAAAAGAAAAAGAGGAAGATAGCAGGAGAGGAAGAATGAAGGGGAGTAAGTCAGAGGGGGAGAAGAACCAGGAGAGATGATGGACTCTGAAAAACAAACTGAGGTTTCTAGAGGGGAGGAGGGTAGGGGGATGGGTTAGCCTGGTGATGGGTATTAAAGAGGGCACATTCTGCATGGAGCACTGGGTGTTATGAACAAACAATGAATCATGGAACACTACACCAAAACAAATGATGTAATATATGGTGATTAACATAACAATAAAAAATTTAAAAAAATCATTAGCCATCATTGAAAAACAAATCAAAATGACAATGCAATACCACTTGCCACCCACTCTACTGTAACTATCAGTAGAATGCAGCAGAAGTGACACAGTAGAACTTCTATGACTATAATAAAAAGGAGAGATAATGACAAGAGTGGGTGAGAATGTGGAAAATTGGACCCTTATACACTGCTCGTGGGAATGTAAAATGCTGAAACTGTTGTGGAAAACAGTCTGGCAGTTCCTCAAAATGTTAAACATAGAGTTTCCATATTACCACCAATTCCACTCCTACATATATGTTCAAGAGAAATAAAACCATATGTCCACAAAAAACTTGTACATGAATGTTCATAGCATTATGCATCATAACTAAAAACTGTAAAGAATCCATATTTTCATTAACTATAAAGTGTCATGTATCCATGTCATGGGATATTATTCAATCATAAAAAGTAATAAAACATTGATACATGCTATAACATGAGTGAGCCTTGAAAAGATTATGCTAAGTGAAAGAATCCAGCCACAAAATACCACTAGCATATGATGCCCTTTATATCAAATGGCCAGAACAGGGAGATCTGTAGAAGCAGTAGATTAGTGGTTGCTGGGAGCTGAGGTTGGGGTTCATGGAGAATGACTACTAATGGATATCTAGTTTTTTGGGGGGATGATAAGATTTTACAAGATCAATTATGGTGATGGTTATACAATTCTATGAAAATGATAAAAACCAATGAATTGTACATGTTAAATGAGTTAATTGTATGATAGATGAATAATATCTCAATGAAAGTATTAAAGAAAAATATAAGAAGAAATGATGATCCTGAATTCAATGTGGGGCCAGCAGTTCCCCTGAGGCATATGAAATGATTGCCAGACTGATCTTGCACCTGGTAGGCACTAACCAAATTGTCCTCCCTTTTCCAGTCTATATAAATAAGTCTTAAGAATAGAGATAAACAGTAGAGACAGTTGTCAGAATTGTTGACTGTGAGAGTTTTAAAAGATATCTGCAGATTCTTTGACAATCCTCCCATTGAACGGTCAATTTTCTCAAATCTGAGCTGATCTTAGTGACGTGCTTACAATCAGTAGAATGCAGCAGAAGTGACACAGTAGAACTTCCATGAGTAAGTTAGAAAAAAATGTCATGGGGCTTCAGCCTAGCTTTGCTTGGCTACTTGCCTTTGTATCCCTGGGTCACCATGTAAAAATTCTGAGGACTCTATGCTGTGAGAAACTCAGGCTATATGGAGAATCCACATGTAGGTGCTCTGGCTCACAGTCCTAGCTTAGATCTCAAGCTATGACCAGCATCAACTGCTAGACATGTGAGTAAAGATGCCTGTAGAGGATTCCAGCTCCCTGCCACAGTGTTTTCCTTACCTGGACAAAAGCTGTCCCCAGTGTACTGGGTTCAAATTCCTAACCCATAGAATCTGTAAACACAATAAAATTGTTGTTTTATGCCACTCAGGATTGGAGTGGTTTCTTTATAGCAAGAGTAAAAACAATGTATTGTGAAAGGTCATTCCCCAAACTTGAGGCCATGTAAAGGGAAGAACATCAAAGAAAATCACTCGTAGAGATGAATGTATAAAAAAGAGGGCACTGGCTTTCTGTTAACCATTCTGATGTCTGCTAATGGATCAAGTTCAATAATCTGTGTGTGTTTATCCAAGTAGTGTAAAATAGAGTTGTCAAGGCATAGAAGCTAAGAGGCAATTGATCAGCCTGCATTCCCTGTTTTGGACGGTATGTGAACACCACATCCGGTAATTGGGCTTGAGCCATCTTGTTGGTATCTTTCCCAAGATAGTTGCCAGGCTACTAGTCAAGGTTATTTTAGCAGCTCTGGGAAATGCCCTTATGGCAGGAGCTGGTATTTGGGTTTGGAATAAGTATAGGTGATTGAAGACTAGAGCCTGAGCCAGATCATTAGGGGATACACATTGGAACTATTCAGATTACAAGCCCGAGAGAGGACTGCAGCCAATTAATGCAGGTTGTCTATTCAAATGAATGGAAGAGCATATGTCTGAACAAAGTCCATGATAGAGAGTACAGAAACAAATTCAGGAAACCAAAAAGGAATACCAAAGTTACAAGTAAAAAGGATGGAAAGTAACTGGTGTAAGGTATCAAGGCTCAGGACTAATTGGGGACAGGAATACTGTGGTGAATTTTCAGGAGAACTGGTCCTAAAGTAATGAGTTCAGATCTTGATTTCCATAGCTGTTCGGAGACTAGTCTCATAAAAAGACCTAAATTGAGTCTGACAAATTCCAGTACGGTTCTGAACATTAATCCAAACCGAACCAACAATAATAGGAAGCCAGGGAACAGTGGATCAGGGAATTCCCTAATGATGTTCCCCACAAAAAGACTGAATACCTGCCACACATGTATCAGTCAGCATCAGCCAAAGAAGCAGTAATAAGAAAGAAAGGGGAGGGGTTATAACCACTACCAGCTAAATAAAAGACATTTTTGCTTTCTCTTTTCTCCTTCCTTAAGCCAAAGCTCTGACTTCCGAAGAGAGTTGGAGGTAGGGGTAGGAGATGTCTACAAGCTGATCTTGCTCCAGTCAGCCACTATAAGCAAAGTCCCAGATCAAACACACATTGGGGGAGAAGAGAGGATAGAGACTGAACTGAAGGTGCCTGGGAATGTCATGAAGGGAGTAAGCTATTAATAACATCTTAATTGCAGGTAGTAATTGCTTACATTCCCCTCAGAGAAAATTCTTCAGTAAACAAGTTACTTGAATAATATGACTTTATGTCATTGAGCCTTGGGTAGCTCTTATGGAGTACTGGAGTACTAAAAGTGCTAGCTTTGTAGGTTTGTCATGATAATGGCAAAGTTCGTGAAAAGAGGAAAGAGCAAAGCAGAATCTCAGGATGCAACCAGTATTATTGGTGTTCTCATCCTCTCATGGGAAGAAGGACTAGGAGACTACTTGGGATTTTGAAAGTTGAGACAGAATTCTAGTAAACTGCTTTGGGTTGCACGCTTGAGAGTTGGAGACTTTCTCAGTATTTCTACTTACTACCTGTGAAAAGATTACTAGTATGTTAACAGAACGCTGAAGTTTACAGATATCCTTAACAGGTATTATCTTTTTTTTTTATTTTCATGACACCCTTGTAAAATAGGGAAGATTAATTTTAGTATTGTCATTTTATAGGACAGGAAAATGAAGCACAAACTTTTAAAAATTTGTTCAGAGTGACAAAATAGGAACCTAGTGGTGTCTCTAAATTCCTGACTCCCCTTATTAGTGACTACCAACTTTTTTTTATCATTGGATCTTTGAAAATGCATACACAAACACAGAATGAATATAAAGGTAAATAGCATGTGACAAATCATATAACAGATTAACATAAACTACACAGGAAAATTCAAGTAATAATTTTAAGTCAGAAAGTATTTTGTTGAATTTTTCCAAGAGACTTGAGATGTTAAAATGTATAAATGTAAAATATGTGAATTTATCCAGTTTGTGTATTAAAATAGGATAAATAGCCCAAAGTGAAATGTTAAAAAAAACCATCTTCAGTTTCTAATGAAAATAAGGAAAGTATATCAACAATGTGTTTGAAATTTAGAATTTTTATTAAGGTCTGCTGATCTAAGAGGGAAAGTTAGATTATGGGTAATTTTCATTAACTTTTTGACTATGAAAATACCAATGAGCCTCACACACGAAAGATACTAATTTAGTGAAGCACCACATTCCAAAGATAATCTGGCTCTGTGTATTCTAGGGCTCATTGTCTTTTTGGACTGGACCATGGGATGATTAGCATGTCAGTCCATGATTCTCCTTTTCTTCTTATTCAGCTTGATGGTCCTAGTTAAGATAACTATGTGATTGATTCTTGCCTTAGCTCCTTGTTTTTCCCATTGCATATTTTCTCTAGCAGTCAATGAAAATAGAGGAACATTATGTAGATGGCAGCGAAGTCTCATGATTATATTGCTTCAGCAAAATGTAATATTCATGTGAGAGAGCCTTGGAACGTTTATTCTTCTGTGTGTGTGTGTGTGTGTGTGTGTATGTAGGTAGGTAGCTAGTGAGTAGGAGGGGAGGTTTCAGACTCTATAAAGACATAAAAGAGGGCTTTTATAATAATAGAGTATACTTCCTTGTGCTTGGTGAACTGGTTCCAATTTTTGTTAGTTCAACTTGGATTTATGTTAAGAATCACAGTGAAGGGGCACCTGGGTGGCTCAGTTCGGTTAAGCATCTGCCTTCGGTTCAGGTCATGATCCCAGGGTTCTAGGATCGAGCCTGCTCTCTGCTCAGCGGGGAGCCTGCTTCTCCCTCTCCCTCTGCCTGCCACTCCCCTTGCTTGTGCTCTCCTTCTCTTTCTCTCTCTCTCTGTGTCAAATAAATAAATAAATAAATAAATAAATAAATAAATAAATAAATAAAATCTTAAAAATAAAAAAAGAATTACAGTGAAATTTGCCAGACTCAGTTCAGGTTCTTTATCAAACTAGACTCCAAACAACTATGGGAAGCAAACTGTGGAACTCTTCTATACTCTTGGACCAGTTCTGGAAACTTACCACAGTTTTCTGTTCCAAATTGGTTCTGAGTCATGATAGCCTACACCAGTGAGTTTACACCCCTTTTTGTTTGTAGGTTCAGTCTTGCTATTTGATTTCTTGCCAAAACTGTAGATCGGAGTGTGAGATAAATGTTGTCATTTTAACGTTTAACATAGGGTAGTTCACTGTTCAGCAATAAATAAATGGAGTAGATTATTTTTTTAACCTGGAATTGCAGTATTTCTGTAACAAAATGTGAAGTATATGACTTTGGGATGAGGCAGTGTACAAGGGTGGAGAATCTTGAGTACAGTGTTAGTAAAAGACTAAGGAGCCTCACATATGCCAAAAGAGAATGACAATAGAGTCCTACTTTCAAGCCAGATCTCAAATAATTTCTACTTAAAAAGATTTTTAAAGATTTTTATTTATTTATTTTTTAGAGAGAGAGAGCAAAGGGGAGGGGTGGAGGGAGAGAGAGAGATAGAAAAGTTTAAGCAGACTCTGCACTGAGTGCAGAGCCCCATGTGGGGCTTGATCTCATGACCCTGAGATCATGACCTGAGCCGAGTCCAAGAGTCGGATGTTCACCGACTGAGCCACTAAGGAGCCCCTCTACTTATAAAGTTTTAAGGAATATGAACTCACCTTAAAAAAAAATCTCAATTTACAAAGAAAGTAACCACTATGAGTCTGAGTCAAAAGAAACAATGGCAAAATGAGACCAATCAATACAATAAACATTAGAATTATTAGCCATGTATTGTAATATCTTAATAACTTTAGAGAAATAAAAGGAAAGACTGAAAATAAGTCAGAAGAGAGTTAGTAAACATTATAAAACATGTATTACAAAAGTCCAATAAGTTCTGTTTCCAGTAATGGTAGACTAGTTAATTTGGATCAACTTTCTCACATAGAATAGCAAAAATTTGTACAAATTTTTTTTTAAAAATTGTTATTTTGAAGGCACTGAAGAACTAACATGGAAGGCAAGAAATAAGGGAAACCCAGAAAGATTGAATTGAGAATTTGGGATTTTTCTTCCAAGGGACATCTGACAAATATTAAAGAGTTGGTGGTGAGGCTAAGAAGCTGACAGTGCTTCTGATAGATTCACAGGGCAGGGGAAACAGAAATTAAGATTTAGTTTTCCTATCAAATTCTATAACCTTTGTGTTGCGAATAACACATGGGCAACATGCCATAAGAAAGTGCTCTGCCTATCTTAAAGAGGTAAAAATAAGTTCTCTCTTGTGGAAAAATGTATCAAACTAGACTTAAAATTATTTATATGGCTTTTCTTCTCTTTTCTTTTCTTTTTTTTTAGTTTTTGATGTAGTGTTCCATGATCCATTGTTTGTGTATAACACCCAGTGCTCCATTCAGTACGGGCCCTCTTCAATACCCATCACCAGGCTAACCCATCCTCCCACCCCCCTCCCCTCTAGAACCCTCAGTTTGTTTTTCAGAGTCCATTGTCTCTCATGGTTCATCTCCCTCTCCGATTTCCCCCCCTTCATTTTCCCCTCCTGCTATCTTCTTCTTCTTTTTTTCTTAACATATTATATGGCTTTTCATATACGATGTTTGCCAGTCAAAAAGTATAAAGCATACAAGTAGGCAAGAGAAATATTGAAATCAGAAGACACAACAAAAAAACAGAAATAGATTCAGAGAGAAACACAGATAATGGAATTACTTGACATATATTTATTTTTATTTTATTAATATTTTCCCCAGCTTTATTGAGATATAATTGACATATAACATTGTGTAAGTTATGTTTTTTTAATGACCATGCTCCATATGCTATGGAAATAAAGATGAGAATAATAACTTGGAAAGTGAAATGAAAATTATAAAAAGAACAAGATAAAAATCCTTGGACCAAAGGAAATAATAATTGAAAAATTTAAAAAGTAATATATGTAGTTAACAGCAGATTAGAGCTAAACAAATCATAGGAGAATATTCAAAAAGAAGTATGTTGATAAATAGAGAATGAAAATACAGAGACTAAATAATGGTTATTTGGGTACAATGGAAAAGTTAAATATACTTCTAATTGAAGTCTCATAAAATGGGAAGAGAATGGGAAACAAACAGTATTTTAAAAGAGAAACAGGTAAGAAATTTTCAGATGTCATAAAAGACATCAAGTCACGAAGCTCTAACAATTCCAGAAAATAAATACAAGAATCCACACCTTGCACATCATGTAAAACTACTGAAAGTCAATCATGAAGAGAAAATTCTAGAACAGCAGAGGAAAAAAAATTACCCTATAAGAATAATAATACAACTGACTTTACACAGGAAAAAATTAATAAAGCCAGCAGATAATTACACAACTTAAATCCGTAATTTGCAATTCTTCCCACCAAGAAAACTTTAGGCCCCAATGCCTTTGCTGTGAATTTCATCAAAAATTTAGTGTAAATAAAGGCAAATTCTTCTAAAAAATAGAAAAATTTCAAGTAAGCGTAATTTTGATGCCAAAACATATCAAGACATTATAAGAAAGGAAAATTGTAATCAAACACATAGACTAAAAGTGAAAGGATGGGAAAAGATACTCCATGCAAACAGTAATCAGTGAAAGGCAGGGATGGCTATACTAATATTAGATAAAATAGGCTTTAAGACAAAAACTATTACAAGAGACAAAAAAAAAGGACATTATATAAGGATAAAAGAGTCAATTGACCAAGAAGTTTTAACAATTATAAATATGATAAACCAAACATAAAAGTTCCTAAATGAGGCAAAATTTACAGAACTGAAAAGAGAAATAGATGGCAACCCAGGAATAGTAGGAGACCTCAGTACCCACTTTCAATAATGGATAGAACAGCAAGACAGAAGATAAGAAGGTAACTGAGGACTTAAACAATACTGTAGAGTAATTGGGCATACAAATATACAAGATACTCCCTCCAACAACAGTAGAGTAACATACTTCTTAAGAGCACATGGAACCATCTACAGGATAGACCATGTGTCAGACAACAAAACCAGTCTCAATAAATTTAAAGAGATTGAAATTATACAAAGTATCTTTTCTGATCATAATGGCATGAAACTAGAAAACGAAAAACTGGAAAATCCACATATATGTGGAAATTAAACAACCCACACTCATCAACAACTACTGAGTCAAAGAGTAAGTCACAATGGAAATTCTCAGAACTATCTTGAGACAAATGAAAACAAAAGTACAACATAGCAAAATTTATGGGATGCAACAAAAGTAATGCTAAGAGGAAAGTTTATAGCTGAAAATGTGTACATTTTAAGAGATCTCAAATGAACAACCTAACTTTACATCTCAAAGAAATAGAAAAAGAACAAACTAAACCAAAGCCAGCAGAAGGAAGGAAAAAATAAAGATGAGAGCAAAGAATAATAAAATAGAGAATATAAAAACAATAGAAAAATATCAACTAAACTAGGGTTTTTTTAAAGATCAACAAAATTAGTAAATCCCTACCTAGATTAACCAAGAAAAATGAAGACTCAACTAATTATTGGAAATGAAAGAAGAGACATTACCACTAATGCCACAGAAGTAAAAAGGATTGTAAGACAATACTCTAAATAATTATATGTCAACAAATTGGATAACCTAGAAGAAATGGATAAATTCCTAGAAACACACAATCATGAAGAGATGAAAAACCTGAAGAGATCTATAACTAGTAAGAAGATAGACTCAGTAATCAAATACTTCCCAACAAAAAGCCCAGGATTAGATAGTGTCAATGAATTCCACCAAATATTTAAAGAAAAAATAACATCACTACTTCCCAAACTCTTCCAAAAAGTTGAAGTAGAAAAAAAAGGAACACTTCCAAAATCATTTCATGAGGTCAGCAAACAGACCTGACAATATACTATTTACACGAACAATTTCAAAACCAGGTAATCGGTCTGCCATTTAAAAGCGTTCCTACAAGGGAATCACTGACCCCAGGGAGTTTTATACTGTTTTTTGTTGTGGTTTTTAATACTTGCAAAGCTGGCTCTCAAATTTATGTAGAAGAGCCAACTGCCAAGAATACCTAAGATGTTCCTTAGGAAGAACTTGGTAGGGGTTATTTTATCAAATGTTAATTATTATTTTAAAGCAGTCATTAATTAGGATAACAGGATGTTCGTGCAGAGATAGCCAAATGGAAGGAAAAAAAAATACCTCAGAATGAGAACCACCATATACTGAAAATTTAATTTATGTTAGAACTGAGAGACTTTAATAAATGAAATGGAGTGCCCTAATTAAACATTGATTGCTTTAACTTTTCAATTGCGAAAGAACGCACGGGACTCAATCAGTTCTACTTACAGCTTTATTAGAGTAAGACATACATTACAGCAACAGCAGGTGCAGCAGCTGCACTGAAGGACCAGAGATCTCAGGAGCAGGCTTGTTGTCCTCCCACTACTGGGGCTCAGGGGACACATTTTGCCTCCAGATCTGAAACCACTGACACGTGTGCAGAGGTAGACCAGCCTTAACCATCAAAAACCCCCAGTCTCAACTGAAATCAGGTAAAAATTTAGAATCCAATCATTATTAGCAAACAGTGCTGACCGGTTATGTCCTACCCTGAAATAATTCACATACTCATGGTTACAGAATATCCTCTCTCTCTAGTTACTGCATTTCGTAGCTTTGGCTAAGAGTCAGCCAGGCCCCAGGGTTGCCTGTATTAAGTATGTGGTCAGGCTTGTCCTGCTGAGATTAACCCATGCTATATATGAAGTGAGAAAAATATATCATCCACAGGGAAAAGTATTTAAACTAAACCTCCACTGTAATGGATAAAATCATTTTCTGTTGGATTACAGTTTTAAATATGAAAGCCATATCTATGTTTTAGAAAACAATATAGGAGATCATCTTTACAACCACGGGAAAGAGAAAGGCTTTTAAAAGTAAACACAGAAAGTGTAAAAAAGATTTCAGAAAGGATTGATAATGTTTAATACTTCAAAATTTAAAATCACCTTTTATCTCAGTATCCTTTTTTTCATCAGGATAAGTGCACTCCTTAATCCCCTACACCTGTTTCACCCATCCAACACCCCCCCCCCCCCCCCAACCGTCAGTTTGTTCTCTATAGTTTCTTGGTTTGTCTCTCTCTCTCTTTTTCCTCCTTTGTTCATTTATTTTGTTTTTAAAAAGAGGAAAATATGTCTCGAATGAGAAAAATTGCAACACATATAACTGATAAGTCATTAGTATTCACAATATAAAAACAAAACTCCTAAAATTAGAAAAACATGAACAACGCAGTAGAAAAAAAAATATATGGGAAAACTATGAACAGATCATTGCAGTGGAGAAATATAAATGAACACTAGATATATGAAAAATATTTAGCTTCATTAAAAGTCAAGGGCATGTAATTAAAAAATCACAATGAATTATAGCTTTACAGCTAATAGATTCAAAAGGAAATGAGGGAGGGGCGCCTGACTGGCTCAGTCAGTGAAGCAGGCGACCCTTGATCTCAGGGTTGTGGGTTCCAGCCCCTTGTTCA
This sequence comes from Callorhinus ursinus, assembly GCF_003265705.2. Lineage (NCBI taxonomy): Eukaryota > Metazoa > Chordata > Mammalia > Carnivora > Otariidae > Callorhinus > Callorhinus ursinus. The sequence continues at coordinate 21,703,089 of NW_027397078.1, forward strand.
GTGTAGAGATTACTTAAAAAAAAATAAATAAAATCTTAAAAAAAAAAAAAAGAGGAAGTGAGGGGAAGGAGGAAGAAAGGAATTGACAGAGGGAGGAAAAGAAAAGCCAGACAATATCAGGCATGAATGAGCATGAAAGTGACATAACTGGAATTTACAACTCTGGGTAAAGCCAAAATTACTATAAACACTGAACTACATACAACCTAGAAATTCTACTCCTGGATAATCAGTTATCCTAGAGAAACTGTTGCACATGTGCTCTAGGAGATATGTAAAATGGTGTTCTTAAATACATTGTTCACAATAGAAGAGAATTGGAAACTCTCAAATGCCTATCATTTCATCTAAAAGATCAACTGATTTTGGTACATTTATTCAACACACTATACAGCCAAGTAATTGAATGAGCTGCTGCTAAACACAACCACACAAATGAATATCAAACATAGTCCTGAGAGAAAGAAGCAAGTCACAGAAGAGTATTCCATTTATATAAAGTTCAGAAACTGGCACATTTCAGCAGTGCATTGTGTAGGAATGCATGCATAGAGGCAAATGCTATAAAGAAACAAAAGTTTATGGGGCGCCTGGGTGGCTCAATCAGTAAAGCGTCCCACTCTTCGGCTCAGGTCATGACCTCAGAGTCATGGAATCAAGCCCCGCGTCTGGCTCCACGCTGGGCATGAAGCCTGTTTCAGATTCTTTCCCTCTCCCTTTGCGCCTCCCTCCCTCCCTCTCTCTCTCTCTCTCTCTCTCTCTCTCTCTCTCTCTCTCTCATTAAGAGGAAGGAAGAGGAGGAGGAGGAGAAAGAAACAAAAGTTTATGATCATTACAACTTACCATTTTTTGGAGAAGAAAGAAACAAAAGTTTATGATCATTACAACTTACCATTTTACCAGTAAAAATACTCCTTAGGGAGGATTTCTGGTAAAACCTTGGTGTTATTCTCACACCTCCTTCTCTCTCCCTATTTTCCCATCTGCTACCCTGCTATATTTAATCATCAAGTCTGGTTGATTCCACTACCTGTGCATCTCTAGAATCGATCCACATCTCCTCCTCTTCACTGTTCCTGTCTTAATACAGACACCCCATTACTTGCCTGTCTGATTCAAGCAACTTCTTAAAACGTGTCCCTGCCTTAGGTTTTGCCCCTCGCCTTCCATCCCCGTCACTGTTGCTGCCAGAGGGGTCCTTCTAAAATGCAAATCTGATCTTATTGCTCCTGAAACGAATTCTCATCATTCTTAGGATAAATACACACTCCTTGCCATGGCTAACAAACTCCTGAATGATTTACCTCTTTATCTCTTTGTTCTTCTTTCTCAGTACCAATTTATCTCTTCTTAAGTCTTGACTTTTGCACATCCTGTTCTGATTGAAAGGTTCCCATCCCAAACCCCTCTTACCTGGCTTGTGCTTCTCTCTCTGCCCTGACTCCAAGTGGATGCCACTTCCTCCAAACTCAACAGGATTATTTTTTGATGTCTATTTCATAAATGCATGTGCATTATAAACTGTACTTCACATCTAATAAATTTTTCACATTGCATTTTTCAGGGTTCCTCACAATACTATGAGTTCTATGAGCAAAGTGATCATTTTTACTTTGCCCCATATTGAATCTCCAGTATTTAAAATTATTTAAAATTATGACTGCCACATAATAAGTATACAGCAATTGTTAATAAATAAAATTATTTATTTGAGCAGAATACAGGTGGCTTGATTTCCATTGTTTCTCAAACATGTACATCTGGTATAAATTTCTTAACTTCTTTAGGCACCAGTTCCCTGCTCTTTAAATTGACATATCTATGCTTTTCCTAGGTAATGAACTTCCTTTAATAAAGTCAGGAGCTAGCCCTCATTTTGTGTAACTCTACAACCTCTGGTTCTGCTGTCCCTGCATTTGAGGGTGTCAAAAACCCTGACCCTTACACAAGGTTTCTAAAACCCTTAAAAATAATTTGAAATGAAATCCATTATGACCCTCACCTTTTTATGCATCCGTTTTTGAACAAAATGTGAGCTTTGACCCTGGAACATGCAAAAAATTTGTCTCATCTGGATTCTCAGTAGCTTCCTAAATGTTCTGCCTTCATACATTTAGTTCCTTCCCCATTATCTCTATCACAGCCAGGCTGTCCTTTTCAAAGTATTTATTCAATTACTCCCGCCCACCATGAGATCTTTTTTCATGGTATGTCTTCCAGTCAATGTATTTTCCTTCTCCTACTCTTCCCGGAAGTGACTCTTACGTATCTCCATTCTCAATTTTAGTGTCACCTTTTTAGTGATTCCTCACAAAGACAAATATTTCTATTAAAGAATCGCACAATGCTGTCTACTTTCATAGCACATGCATAGTTAACATTTTGAAATTCTTTGTGTGGGTATTTCTTAAGTGTTTATTGCTCCTTTCCTGCACCGGATACATACTCCATGTGAGCAGAAGTCATATCTGATTTTATGCTTCATTGTAGCTCCAGGACCCTCCAAAGTTGCCAGACACATAGTAGGCTCTCAATTTACTTTTGTTTAAAGTTACAAAAAATGAAAGAAGGAGGGATGGAAGAAAGGAAATAAGTTCTATTTCTTTAGACACTCTTGAGATTATTAGAGACATGAAGCTGAGATAGCCTTTGACATATTAATCGTCCCAGTAAGAGAGCTGGACACATATCCAACGCCCCAAGAGGAACAAACCATGAGTGGACTGTACCACCAGTACTGGAAAATTGCAGAACTAGGAGTATGGAAGTATTGTTACAGGAAATATGGGACCCAGGCACGAAGATTGAATGAGGTTAGTGGCCAAAAGAAGGTCAGCGCTAGAGAAACTGATGCAGACATCAAAGTAAATTCTAAGAGCAAGAACTATGGCTTATGGCTCTACCTTCTCACCTATGATCAATGTAGGCTGCATGAGAGCAGGACTTGATAATTTCAACAGACTACATTTTTAAATCACTATATATTTTCCTTTTTGTTCATATTTTGTACCTTTTTACAGTTTACTATTTAAATGTGTTCTTTTAAGAAATGAAAATTATAAAGAAGATGTTCAAAGAAATGTAGGTAAATTTGAAAAATATTGATAAAGTTGGGAGCTTTTAGTGTGGTTTGATTTCCTGATGATAAATAACAGGTTTGAGGTCACAGACTAGGCCTTTTGCATTAGGACTTTTTAATATAATTTAACCTTCTCCAAAACTCCTCAAAATAGACATTATTTCTGTTTTGCAGATGAGGAAACCAAGGCTCATAGTCTTAAGAGTTCTGTGGAAATAGTTTTAAGCATGTCTAGGGCAAATTTCATGGGGTTTCCATGGAAACATTAACCTTGAAACTAAGATCCTCCTGGGACACCTGGGTGGTGCAGTCAGCTGAGCGTGGGACTCTTGGTTTTGGCCCAGGTCATGGTCTCAGGGTCCTGAGATGGAGTGCAAATCTGGTTCCACGTCAGCATGGAGTCTGCTTAAGACTTTGTCTCCCTCCCCTTCTGCCCCTCCCCTCCCCCACCCCATCCCCCTTTGTGCATGCACACTCTCTCTCAAATAAATAAACTTTAAAAAAAAAAGAAGAAACTAAGATTGTTCTTTCTTTGTAAAAGATTCCTCATACATTTGCTTTCTGGAGTTGAAACTCTTTAAAAAGCAAAAATACTTTTAAATTCCCCTCCTTTTGTATAGATGACTGAGGGGGTACTAATGTGATATAGAAACTGCATTGGCAAATCTATAGAAAATATCTTTCTTTAGGATGGATTTGAAGAGAGCTAGAATCCTATTTTTCAAGCTTTAAAGGAAGGAATTTTTTCAAATGAGATCTTACACAAAACTGTATATATAAAAAAAAAAAAAACAGATAAAAGAGGAACTGCCCCGGCAGAACTGAGAGTGGAGGAGCTTCTTGGATCTTGAACTCCTTTCCAGTCAGCAGTGGTACCCTGGGGCATCTCTAGGAAAACGCAGTGTTCTCTAGGGAACACTGGGTTAGAGCCTGTGCATTCTGAGTGCCTGACAGGGAAGGGAGAATAAAACCCTCGGGGCAGGGGATAGGGAGCAATCAAAGGAGAAGGTAAATATATCCTTCTCTTCATTTTTAAAATATGGCTGAACCTTATTTAAAAATTCATACTTCCCTTGTTCTTTGTCATTATTTTTTCCACACTGCTTCCAGACACAGGTACTGGATACTTGTTTAGCTGTCTGAAAGGTAACTGAGTCCCAGCTGGTGAATCCCAGTGTGCTGCTCTTCTCCTCTTAGGGTACTATTCGACCAATACCTCTGGAGAGTTTGGTGGGGAACAGGTATACTGCTGTTCTCTCTGCATTACTAATACAATTATGACATTCAAAATCATATCTTAGCACAGACATGCATACTGTTTTTCTGAAACCCATTTTTTTAAAAACCTCTTTACTAATTTCTCACTGCCATTCAAGTCCATATGTATATCTGTATTTGGCTAATTTAGCACATTTCCCTTTTATTCTTCCTTATGTGGATTCATTTTCTTTCTTACACATCCAGAATTACGGTAAATAATGGTAACTACTTTTACATCCTAATCATATATTTACTTAATGACTAAAGGAAAATTTCCTTTTAATATTAATTCTTCATTACAGATGATGATGTAAAGCCCTATGTGAAAGGTTTTATTTTTCTTAGTATTCAGATCTTATAATGACACTACATGATATGTTATCTCTATCTCCATTTTGCAGAGGAGATCATTTGTTTAGTGCTTTAGTCATATCAATGTGGCCTAATTTGTTTTTTTTTTAATTTGGTATTTAAATAGCGGATATTAATTCTAGTTTTGGCTCCCTGAAATATCAAATAAAGGGCTCATTTCTGCCATTATCACATGAAAAAAAATGGATCTTTTTCAACAGATCAATATTGAAATGATATAATTTGGCTCAGTTAATGAAAGTTTTTAAAGAATGCAGTGCTATGTAATGATGCTGTCCAAAATAAGGGAAGAAGAATCACGGATTACGGGAACACTCCCAAAATTTGATTTTAATTCAGAGAAGGCCCCAATATTTATACCACTTTTAATGAGATTTCATAATCATTAGAGTCATGCCCATTTGTGTAGTGATAAGGACACATACGCTGATTATTTGTAAAATTATGAGATTTTTGCATAATTCGAAATTGACATTTCTAAACAAAATGTCAGATTTTTCCATTCGTGATTAACAAATATCCCACCAAATATTACCCTATCTTATATTTTTTCTACATAAGATATCAAGCATCTGTACTCTATAGATATAAAACAAAATAAGTTCAGCATTTCATTTATTGTTATTCATCATTCCTAGATAATGCCATATGGGATCGAAACAGTCTTTTTCCAACTCAATTGAAGAAACACTTAGTAACTACAATTCTCTAAAAATTCCCCAAAACATGTATAAGTAAGTGCAGTCTTGGTCCTTTGATTTGTTCCCAATAGAATATGAGTGAATATGAGGTTCTGCTTTCTAATACTTAGTCCATTCCCACATTACTAAGGCTTCATTCATTCATCTCTTAACTCATTCAACCAATATTTATTAAGAACTCACTATGCTAAGGTATTGTGCTAGTCACCAATGCATTACATGATTGACATGATGTATACCTTCATACATCTAGTGGAAGAGATATAAAATTTAACAGGCAAAAAATAAAGTGTAATAAGTCCTATGATAAGGGAGACTCTAAGTGGTAAGGCAATGCATTGCATGAGCACAGGGAGCTTGGGCAAACACTGAATACTTAGGTCACATTCATTGGCTTTGTTTTCCCCTCCTCTAACAGATGTGTTGATGCTCTGTCTGTATTCCCTTGTTACACACAATTCCAGTAAAAGTCTACAGCATGCAACTGGAAGTACTTGCAACCCCTGGGAGACAGGCCAGAATTCCTGGAGAAATAATGCCCCTAAGTGCAGCCCTCAACCAATAACAGATGGGATTTGAAGATCAATATCTAAGCTTCCTTAGCCCTCAGGTAATACACCTCTGAGAAACATTTTGCACAGTATCCCAGAGTTCCTCAGTGGGATTGTGCCTTGGTTGCCCACAGGAGTAACTTGATCAATAACACACCCTTTGTTGGCTTCTTTGCCTTACCTGTGTCAAGTGTCCCCTCTGGAACAGGTGTTTCCAGGGTCATCTTCCAAATAATCTGCTTGCATTTAAATCCTTGTGTCAGGGTTTGCTCTAGGAGGTAGCTAACCTATTATACCCACACTCCAAAACCTGCAGATGCTTCCTGAAAATTTTTTGACTAGTGAGTGCTAGTCAATCTGTATGATGTCTTTTACCTAACCCCTTCAGGTGAAAGAAATGAAGGCCATTAAATTTTGCCACCAAAACCATAGCTAAAATAGTTTTTTTTTTTTAAATCCAAGACCACTGATATTTCTATAAAATCATGATAGCCTCTTGCCAGTCAGCCAGTTGATTTCAAGGAAACAAATATCATGTCATATGAAAGCATTTCTAATTATCTGAGAAATAATTTCTCAGCTACATTACTGAAATTAAAATATTAATCTTAAGTACTGAAAGGCAAGAATTTGGCCATTATTCCTGGACAAGCCACAATTTATTCAGCCATATAAGTAACTCGATGTCTGAATCCTTATGTAGAACATTGCCATGCAGAGTAAAAATTTAAGATTTCAAATTTCAAGACCTAATTCTTTTTTAAAAAATTTTATTATGTTATGTTAGTCACCATACAGTACATCATTAGTGTTTTATTTTTTTGATGCAGTGTTCCATGATTCATTGTTTGCATATAACACCCAGTGGTGTTATACGTGCCCTCCTTAATACCCATCACCGGGCTAACCCATCCCCCCTCCCCCTTCCCCTCTAAAACCCTCAGTTTGTTTCCCAGAGTCCATAGTCTCTCATGGTTCGTCTCCCTCTCAGATTTTCCCCCCTTCATTTTTCCCTTCCTTCTCCTAATGTCCTCCATGCTGTTCCTTATGTTCCACAAATAAGTGAAACCATATGATAATTGACTTTCTCTGCTTGACTTATTTCACTTAGCATAATCTCCTCCAGTCCCATCCATGTGGATGTAAAAGATGGGTATTCATCCTTTCTGATGGCTGAGTAATATTCCATTGTATATATGGACCACATCTTCTTTATCCATTCGTCTGTCGAAGGGCATCTCGGCTCTTTCCACAGTTTGGCTATTGCGGACATTGCTGCTATGAACATTGGGGTGCATATGGCCCTTCTTTTCACTACATCTATGTCTTTGTGTTAAATACCCAGTAGTGCAATTGCTGGGTCATATGGTAGCTCTATTTTTAATTTTTTGAGGCACCTCCACACTGTTTTCCAAAGTGGCTGTACCAACTTGCATTCCCACCAACAGTGTAAGAGGGTTCCCCTTTCTCCACAACGTCTCCAACATTTGTTGTTTCTTACCTTGTCAATTTTTGCCATTCTAACTGGTGTAAGGTGGTATCTCAATGTGGTTTTGATTTGAATTTCCCTCATGGCTAATGATGAACATTTTTTCATGTGTCTGTTAGCCATTTGTATGTCTTCTTTTGAGAAGTGTCTGTTCATGTCTTTTGCCCATTTTTTTGACTCGATTATTTATCTTTTGGGTGTTGAGTTTGAGAAGTTCTTTATAGATCTTGGATATCAGCCCTTTGTCTGTAGTGTCATTTGCAAAAATCTTCTCCCATTCCGTGGGCTGTCTCTTTGTTTTGTTAACTGTTTCCTTTGCTGTGCAGAAGCTTTTTATCTTGATGAAGTCCCAAAAGTTCATTTTCGCTTTTGTTTCCCTTGCCTTTGGGGACGTGTCTTGAAAGAAGTTGCTGTGGCCGATGTTGAAGATGTTACTGCCTATGTTCTCCTCTAGGACTTTGATGGATTCTTGTCTCACATTGAGTTCTTTCATCGATTTTGAGTTTATTTTTGTGTATGGTATAAGAGAATGGTCAAGACCTAATTCTTACAATCAAAAGCATACATAAGGGAATCATAAACATGTACATTACTAGACTATTATTTAGAATAGAACTAATGACAATCACAAGCATATAACTAACTTTCTTTAATCAATCTTTGGTATGTCAAACTATACAGAAATTACCAAAATAAAGGAAGAGAACTTAGTGCAACTTACACTGCCATGTATTTTGGGTTAGTAGTAAAAGCAGATTTGAGATATGGTCTTCAGGGACAGAAAATACAGCTTTTTAATCTATCTTTCTAGTGTTGAAATGAGTCTTTCTTTGATCATTTATGGAAATTCCAGGTATCTGTATCTTAAACCATTTGAAGTATAACTGAAAACTGATATTTGTCTATTGTTTAGTATAGAAGATAGGTTTTTATGTTCCTTCTCTTAAAATATTTTGCTCCATATCTACTCTAAGTAATGATGCTTTTTGTAAAATTTTTTGATAAATAAATTTATTAGGATGGTACTGAGTGCTTTTAGTTGGTGTGAATGCATCAAGTAATTGATAAAATGCATCAAGTAATTGATAAAATGATAACTTCTTTATAGCTTCAAATATTTATTTATATTTTGCTTTGTTCCAAAAAGAGGTACTTGATAAAAATACCTGTATTGAAAAAAGTTTAAAATATATATATTTCAGATATCAAGACAAAGGAAAAATAACAACAGAAAAAGAATAAAGTCAAAAGTAAAATTAGCCTACTAAGAAATATATAAATGTAGATGACCATAGACTTTATGGAAGAGTCCAAATTTGTTGCTAAGAACCCTTTGCTGATATGTTCTATTCAGTCCTGCAGTGCAATTCTGTATCCTTTTATACTCAAACTCTACCCCTTCCGTGTACTGCTTCCACAAGCTTCCTAGCCCTCTGGTTTCCTTGAGTTCCACAATGGGTATACTCATTAGGAGAGTGTAGAGAAGCAAGAAAATGAGGTCATGGTATTAATTTCTTTTGCTCTTACCTGTGGAATCACCTGAGCCTACCTATGTTCTTTTTTTTTTAAGATTTTATTTATTTATTTGAGAGAAAGAATGAAAGAGAGAGCATGAGAGGGGGTAGGGTCAGAGGGAGAAGCAGGCTTCCCGCTGAGCAAGGAGTCCGATGCGGGACTCGATCCCGGGAGTCCAGGATCATGGCCGGAGCCGAAGGCAGACGCTTAACCAACTGAGCCACCCAGGCACCCCCTTCCTATGTTCTTCAAATGTAAGTCACTGTTTCTTTGAAGGGAGCCTTCCCCTCTATATACAATAGATTTTAAGTTCTGATCATCACTTTATTCCTCATAACTTCAGGCCTGCAATTGGTAAAATCCTTGCTGTTACAATCACAGGCTCCCTGTGCCCAGCCCTAACGGCTGCCCTACAGGCTGCTTACGCCTTTGCAAATAGTCCCTTCATTAGACTCTGAAATTTTCTATCCTGAGCATGACATTTATTTTCCTCTGAGACCTCAGTTATACAACCCCAACTTCTAAAATGAAGGAATGATCTAGAGAAGAATCAAGGTGTGCAGTGTTTATCAGGTTCAAAACAATAACAATTTAAAAATCTATTTTAGTAAATGTATAAATCTTCCTAAAGAGAAGCTCATAGCAAATGCATTATCATAGGTACAGATAGAGTTAGCTTTGCATGATAAATGTATAATATCTTCAATAGCAGTTCAACAGTAGGTTAAAAAATAAATGGCTGGTTTTTAAAGCATCTTTCATGTAACTAATAAATATTATGCTGAACATACAGGTCTTAAATGATTTTTTTAAAAGAGTTTACTTATTTATTTGACATAGAGAGTGAGTGAGAGAGAGAGAGAGAGAGCACAAGCAAGGGGAGCTGCAGAGGGAGAAGGAGGAGCGATGTGGGGCTCGATCCCAGGACTCTGGGATCATGACCTGAGCTGAAGGCAGATGCTTAACTGACTGAGCCACCCAGGCGTCACAGATCTTAAGTGATTTAATCTGAAAAGAAATTTGGTTTTGTCTCCTATTGCCCCTTAAATGCCCCTTGATAGGACTGGATTTCCCATGCTTTGGATGAAATTTATGAGAAATATCATAATGTTGTGGTTTAATTTATTCCAACGTAATGATCAAAAAGGTCTTTTAACTCAGTCCTACAATGAGAATATAAGGTCTTTTTTTTTTTTTTTCCTGGCCTTTCACTTCTACCTGTCCTTCTACATCTTTCTTACTATGATTTAATGTTCCTTTCCAGGTGGAACAGATGAAGTGATAAGTACTAAAAGAGGTGAGATGATATAAAGAGAGCAGGGAAATTCTTATTTCATTGGTACTATGGTGGCACTTCAGTGCTCTGAAGTTGAAAAATGTTTAGAGTTGGCCGTTTGTTTCAGGGAGTGCTTCTGTATGTTCTTCAGATTCTTTCCTTCATTCCCAACCTGGGAATGGCCCCAGAGTTTCCTTGCCTATCTTTTCCTTGACAAAATTCTTTTCTAGTCCAGCTCAATATTACCACTTCTTTATATCCTGAGCATCTGGTACTTTCTACCTTATTAATTAATGGAGTCTTATTTGCTTCTCTAAGAGAACCTTTAGATGGGCTGTTTGACAAGTCCATGAGTGTTCTTTCACACATAGCCCCTAGGGGAACATTTACACATTCAAATGTCTTAGAAGCACTGTGAGAAGGTGAGAAGTGCAGTTAGATACTAAAACACAATCCTCGATTCTAGTACCGAAGACCGATTCAGGCTGCCTTTTGTCTTTTATATTTCTGTGCAGTGGGTCAGTTCCCCAGATCATGTTCCCTTTTCCATCCTTAAACCAAAAGAAGAACACCTGCAGGTGACACATACTCAGTCCTCTGAGTGGACTCTTTAGCAGTTCCTCTCTCTTGGGGCACCTGGGTGGCTCAGTCAGTTAAGACTCCAACTCTTCATTCAGCTCAGGTCTTCATCTCAGGGTTGTGGATTCAAGCCCCATGTTGGGCTCCATGCTGGCGTGGAACCTACTTGTTAAAAAGAAAATAAAAAAATAAAAGTTCCTCTCTCTCTTGAGACCAAGGAAAAAGCACCAAGAAGCCCCTTCTTTGGACGATACAATACTCCGTTACAGCGCACAATTGTTCTCTTCAAAGAAGTCTTTCCTGATCATCCAGTCCCAACAATTTTGTACCTTCAGTATCAGTGACCTCATATCTCTTTCGGTAATATACCTCAACTGACACTTCATTTTGATAGATTATTATAAACCCTAATAAACCCAATCCTCCCAGCCATCCCAGCCATCTCAACTGAGGTACATGCATGTGAGTGAACCCAACTTATACCAAGTAGAGCAGAAACCAGACTTAACAACTGATTCCAGCTGAAATTACTGACCCACAGAATAATGAAAAAATAAATGCCTTTTTTAAATGCAGAAAGAAAGATAATACAGGGTTATTCTTCAAAAAGCATCTTATTTTCATGTCTAACTTAAAAATTATTTTTTTAAAGATTTTATTTATTTATTCATCAGACAGAGCTACAAGCATGGGGAGTGGCAGGCAGAGGGAAAAGCAGGCTCCCCGCTGAGCAAGGAGCCCGATGTGGGACTGGATCCCAGGACCCTGGGATCATGACCTGCGCTGAAGGCAGATGCTTAACTGACTGAGCCACCCAGGCGTCCCTTAAAAAATACTTTTTAAGGAAACTATATCTCTGTGTTGTGCAATTAGCATTTGTTAAAAAATAAAAATAAAAATACTTGATACAGAATGAAAAATTGTATAAGATAGCCCTCACTAACTACCTTAGTGAACTAACCAAACAATACATAATATACCCAGGTTCTAAGAAGAGCTGAAGCTAGTTTTGGACATATTTAGTAGTCAAAATAGAAAGCAGAACCTGACTCTACTGCCTTTTTAGTATGCTTAGCCTCAGAGCAGGTTATTCTCATAGCTTAGACATCCCCTTCCAGAGTAGACTCTTTTCAACTTTTGTGTTCTTCAGGTCTCTGCTAGAACCTTTTGTTTGTGAAAATGCCAAAATATGAGCATTGTCTTAGGAGTCATTATCTAAACAAATGGGATTTCATAGAGCAACCACTGCATCCCTGGCAATGACCAGCTTCAGTATTATCTTAGTACGTGATCTCTGCGGGCACCTGGCTGGCTCCGTAGAGCATGCGACTCTTGATCTCAGGGTTGTGAGTTCAAGCCCCACATTGGGCATAGAGATTACTTTAAAAAAAAAAAAAAAACCTCTGGAACTCAAACTGCTTTGATACTTGATGTACCCTACCAGTGTGCCCTTGGGCAAGTTACTTAACCCTTCTATGCTTTAATCTGCACATCTATGAGTATAATAGTAACAATACCTCCTTCATAGAGTTGTTATGAGAATTAACATATAGAAAACATTTTGAATAGAGCTTGGCACAAAGTGCTGTGCCAATGTTAGCTATGAAGATGTTTAAGAGTTTGGGTTCATTTTTTCACTTTTTAAAAAATTGTGGTAAAATAACAACAATTAACGTAAATAACATAATTACCATCTTAACCATTTTTAAGTGTACTGTTCAATCGTATGAAATGCATTTACATTGTTAAGTAACTATCACCACCATTCATCCCCTTAAACTCTTTTCATCTTGTAAATCTGAAACTCTATACCGATTAAACAACAACTGCTCATTCTTCCTTCCCCCTGTCCCTGGCAACCACCATTATACTTTCTGTCTGTATGATTTTGACCAGTCTATACCTCATATAAGTGGAATCATATGTTATTTGTCTTTTTGTGACTGGCTTATTTCACTTAGTATAATGTTCTCAAAGTTCATTCGTGTCACAGCATATTTTGAATTTTCTTCCTTTTTAAGGCTAAATAATATCCCATTGTATGTATATACCATAATTTGGTTATCCATTCAACTGTCAAAAGACATTTGAGTTGTTTCCATGTTTTAGCTTTTGTGAGTAATGCTACTATGAGCAAGGGTGTACAAATAATTCTTTGAGTCCCTGCTTTCAATTCTTGTTGGTATATACTCGGAAGTATAATTGCTAGATCATATGGTAATTCTATTTTTAATTTTTTGAAGAGCAGCCATACTGTTTTCCACACTGGCTTTACCATTTCACATTCCCACCAACAGTGCACAAGGGCTCCAATTTCTTCACATCCTCACTTTTTTTTTGTTTTTAGTTTTTGCTTTTGTTTGATAGTGGCCATTCTAATGGGTGTGAGGTGAGGTGATATCTCATTGTGGTTTGATTTGCCTTTCCCTAATGATAAGTGATGTTGAACATCTTTTCATGTGTGTACTGACCATTCATATGCCTTTGGAGAAACATCTATTCAGGTCCTTTGCCCCTTTTTGAACTGGGTAGTTTGTAGATTTGTTACTGAGTTTTAAGATTTCTCTATATTTTCTGGATATTAATCCTTTATCAGATATTTGATTTGCATATGTTTTCTCCCATTCTGTGGGTTGTCTTTTTAGTCTGTGGGTAGTGTCTTTTGATTTGGAGAACAAGGTCCTTTTTTCCCACCCTGGTTCCCACAAGCTACATGAAAGCTGCTCCATGAACATGTGCATAGCTCTCTGCCACATGGCTAGGGGCTGGGGATTGGTAGCTGCCAATGAGCTAAGAGCTGAAATTGACCAAAATTAGCAATTTATCATCCAAGTCTTCCCTTGTGGAAGTTGCAAGCCTTCAACAGACTCTAGAGTTCCAAAATAGTTGTATCAAGCAGAATCTGCCATGCAGTTGTTGTCTAGGTGGGGAGACAGACTCCTCATGCATCCTACTCTGCCATCCTCCCAGAACCCTCTTTAGGTTCATTCTTAATAGCTTTGTTATTCTTAATGGTCAACTCATTACAGTTTGGGCTTATTTCTATATTCCTTTCTTAGTAAATCTAATTTAGAAAACACTAAAAAAAATTTTGCAATTACAGTGAGCAAAAGGTTTTCTAATCCATTTACTCAGAACAATATTTTTATTTTCTTATAAAAGTTATTGGTCTGTTGCATTTTGGAGATAAGTATAAAATTTTAACAACCCAAAACTAAATAGTTCCCTTCCATGTCCCCAAATTAAATGCAAGATCTTGAGCTTCTTGCCCAGAGAAATAGCAATGTTACATGGAAGATTTTACAACGTCTACATGGAAGTCAAGACTATACAAAAGTTCACACATTACAAAGGGCAGTGAGAAGGAAAATATAAAATATACTATAGCTTAAAACTTGTGTTGTAGACCAACACATACACACACACACACACACACACACACGAAGAGTAATTGCTAGACTGATTATTTTAAATGCTTAAATATCTACCTTAAATATATGCATTTCTAAAATGAATTTAGTATTACTGTCCCCTGTCCCATGAGGAGATAAACTCAAACAAATTCCTTAGGGAATCCTCATATAACATTATCCAGGTATTGATGTTGACTTCTCTTTAACCCATACCAGTGTCCACTCAGGATCAAAGGAAAATCAGCAGAAGGTACAAACAACTTCCTACTGCTTCTGAAATTTTTCTCTATTAACTAGTTAGGAAACAATGAGGAGAAATGCCTAACCGTTTTCTGTCCTTCATGTAGAATATGGATCAAATAAACCCAGGCTTCCCTGAGGAAATTTTACATAGAGCTTGGAAGGAATGTACAAGAATTATAGGGGCCTATATTATGAGTACCATAGACAATTGACTTTTACATAATTTTAAACATTATATCCAAAGGGAATGATAGCCATAAAGTTATTGAAGGAAAGTAAGGTAATAAGAACTGGGTCTTTTCTTCAGAATTCTAGTAAACAACAGTTGGAGTGTGTGATCTTTATCGGCTCCTTTTCTTATATATGAGTATTAAAGGCAGCTTCCAGTTTCCACTTCGGCATGTAAGAAGCTTCAAGGTCACCACTTCACCCAAACAGCAAGTTTGGTAGTGTCTTACAAAGCTAAACATACTGTTACCACATGATCCCCAGTAATCACCTTCTTTGGTATTTACCCGAAGGATTTGAAAACTATGTCCACACAAAAACCTGCACACACATGTATACCACAGCATAATTTATTTTTTTTTAGATTTTATTTTTAAGTAATCTCTACACCCAACATGGGGCTCAAACTCACAACCCTGAGATCAAGAATCACATGCTCTACCAACTGAACCAGCTCGGTGCCCCTATAGTGGCTTAATTTATAATTGCCAAAACTTGGAAGCAATCAAGGTGTCCTTCAGTAAGTGAATGGATAAATAAACTATGGTATACTCACATGATGAAATATTATGCAGTGTTAACAAGAAAGGAGCTGCAAGCCATGAAAAGTTATGGAGGAAACTTAAATGCATATTCCTAAGTGAAAGAGGCCAATCTCAAAAGGATACATAGTGTATGATTCCAACCCTATGACATTCTGGGAAAGGCAAAACTATGGAGACAATAAAAGGATGAATTGTTGACATGTGTGGCTGGCAGAGGGATGAATAAGTGGGGCACAGTTGATTTTTAAGGTAGTGAAAATACTGTATAGCATTATAATGATGGATACATGTCATTATACATTTGCCCAAACCTATAGAATGTTTAACACCAAGAATGAACCCTAAGGTAAACCGAGGACTTTGGGTGATTATGATGTATCTATGTAGGTTCGTCAACAACAACAAAATTTTAAAGAAATGATAACAGCCTTTTAAATCTATTTACGAAAAGAAGTATATTTCACATGTAATATACATGGAAAATAGTATCATTCCCCCCCCCAAAAATAAAGTATCTTAATTACATTTAACTTCCTTAACTTTGGGGGTATGCTTTTATATCCATAGTCACATAAACAAACATAAACACACACACACACACACATAGGGCACGAGTTGACCCTAAGTGAGACCTCATTGCCTTGCAGCCTTCCTCTTTGTCCCCCACCCCTTAAAAGTGCAGTCGTTTTACAATATCATTAAGCATCATTTTCTACGTCTTAGTTTTTTTTTTTAAAGATTTTATTTATTCATCTGAAACACAGAGATACACAGAGAGAGAGAGAGAGAGAGAGAGCATGAGCAGGGAGAGAGGCAGAGGGAGAGGGAGAAGCAGGCTCCCCACTGAGCCGGGAGCCCAATGTGGGGCTCGATCCCAGGACCCTGGGATCATGACGTGAGCCGAAGGCAGACGCTTAACCACCTGAGCCACCCAGGCGCCCCTCTATGTTTTAGTCTTAATGCTCATGTATTATTGCATTAGATTGCCAGTTACCTTTTGATTATTAACATTTTCCCAACACTTATTAAATACCTCAGCCATAAAAAAAAAAATCTGCCATGAAATTCCTTCTGTATCAATCTTTGCACACAAGTATGATAATTTTCTTCAAATAAATTATTAATAGCCAACGGGTCTGTACACTTTAAGATTTTTGAATATTTGTCTCAGGCAAATTTGTATCAATGTGCTCTCTTATCAGTTGTATCCAAAGGGCCCACTTGCCAATAAACTGGACTCCTGGGGATGATAGTATTGGTTTTAATGGCCAGTTTCATAGTTGACATATTGTATTTCCTTCTTAATTCAGTATGCATTCATTGGATGACTAGTATTTTATCACAGTTTACATACGATTATTGGTCATTTAGTAATTTTGAATAGTCTATGAAATGTGCCTTTTTTTTTCTATTGGTCTGTTCAGTTAATTGGACTATTAAGTCAAGTGTACTTATATGGAAATTTTAGGTAGTCTATTTAGAGAGAGAGTCTGGGATCTACAAAGGTTGAGGTATTTTTCTTTGGACTTGAAAGCTCTTCAATTCTTATCATAGAACAGCTAAACTTGTATACATTCTGATCTAAACATGTAGAAATTGTTAAGGAAATACTTATATAAAAATGTGGGATGCCTGGGTGGCTCAGTCAGTTAAGCATCTGCCTTTGGTTCAGGTCATGATCCCAGGGTCCTGGGATCAAGTCCTGCACTGGGCTCCTTGCTTGGCAGGGAGCCTGCTTCTCCCTCTGACTGCAGCTCCCCCTGCTTGTGCTCTCTCTCTCTCTCTCTCTGACAAATAAAATCTAAAAAAAAAAAAAGACTATGTAGGTCTGCATGGGATATGTGGAGATACATACATATATGTGTATGTATATATCTCTATTCAATATTCTATAGAAATCCTAAGCAGTGAATGGAAGCTAAACTCTTGAAGCCCAGATTTTTTAAGACCAGAAATTGGCAGTGAGGATTGGTATTAAACTACTTTCGGTGAACTGGGATCCAAAAGACTGAACTGTGGTGTGGAACAAAGCCAGTCTCCCTGCCTGACTCCAGGGCTGATGCTGTGAATTCCAGCAACTAGTAGCTTGCTTGTGACAAGGGAGGGGAAAAAAAACTATAATGGGAAGATTGACAAATGTAACTACCTCAAAATTAAATATTCTGTTAAAGAAAAAGATGACATAAAAAGTTAAAAGACAAAGATAGCCTGGGGAAAGTTATTTGAACATAAATCAAACACAGTATCAGAGCTCAGGATATATACATACTGTTGCAAATAAGACACAAACAATTCAATAGAAAATTGGATACAGGATTGGAACAGACATTTCATAGAAGGCAAAACCCCAATGGCCTGTAAATACATGGAAACTGTTTAAACCACACAATTATTGAGGGATTGGAGGAGAAGTGTCTTTCTTGCTCTCATTGCTGGTTTTTAAACTGTTTTCCTTCCTCCTCCCTCAGAACTCCAGATCTTCTGAAATTTGTGCTGTGGGTCTTCATGAAATGATGCTCCTCTTTTTTTTTTTTTTTTTGCTTTTATAAAAGAGTTGAATATATTGAAAACAAGATCATAGTGCATTATTTCTGACAATTTGCCTAGTAAAGAAATCTTTAGTGCAATTTCTAGGGTGCTGATAAAGATAACCCCCTGTATTAGTTTGCTGCCATGACAAACTACCACAGGCTGGGTGGCTTAAACAACAGAAATTTACTTTCTCATAGTTCTGGAGGCTGGAAGTCCGACATCAAGGAGTTGGCCGGTTTGGTTTCTTTGGAGGTCTCTCTCTCCTTGGCTTATGGATGGTCACCTTCTGCTTATGGCTTCAGCTGGTCCTCCCTCTGTGCATGTCTGTGTCCGAATTTCCTCTTCTTTTTTTTAAATAATTTTTATTGTTATGTTAATCACCATACATTACATCATTAGTTTTTGATGTAGTGTTCCATGATTCATTGTTTGTGCATAACACCCAGTGCTCCACGCAGAATGTGCCCTCTTTAATACCCAGAAATGATGCTCCTCTTAATGCTTTGATCTACCAGCTAGCAATGTCACTTTTCATTTACAACTGTGTTCAGCAGATAGCTTACTCTATTCCTTTCTACCACTTCTCATGTCATAATGTACTTGGGCAGCTCAGCATCTATAAGGATGATCTCTCCCATACTTCGTCTTCACAGTTTTCTGAACAACCTGCTGCAATTTTCACTTCCTCCATCAAGCTCAATCTCTGACTCTCATGCCCTTAGCATTACTAACAGTTGCAAGGCTCGAAAATCTCTGCTGCAGTCTTCCCACGCTATAACCAAGTTTCCCAACCGTTTCAGATTATCTAGTCTAGAATTTTATCTTCTGTAATTTTTCAAGCTCACTGAGACCTCCAGTTTGGTATATCATTTATTACTATTACATATTAACCTCATGGCTTCACACATACTTCCTTCCTTCGTAATCCTGCTTGGCTTTTGTGTTCCAAAATTGTAGTGACTCATTGCAATTCCAACATCCTTCTCTCCCTCCATAGTACACAACTGGCAAAGGTTCATTCTCGGCTATCACTAGATATTTTTCTTCTCATTGGTTTTCCCTAAACAGGTGAAGGCTGATTGGAGAAGAGTGCACATTATAGTGGATCTATTTACCATTAAATTAATGATTATTAATATTAATAAGGCACCCTCTTCTAGTCAGAATTTCCTCAACATTTCTCGGTATATATATATTTGCATTTTCATTCTTCCAGATTATTTCTTAGTGTACTTCTCTTTCAAACACTGTATATGTCTTCCCCCTAAAACTGTACTGAAAGAAAAAAATTACAGAAAAAAAATAAGCCAATAATTTCCTCATGTCTCACCAACAATATTACCAAATCATATGTATCTGTATGAATTCACTGCCTCTTCTCATGTTGTAAATGAAATAAATTGCATGCATCAAAGCCAGTTCTCCTAGGTTCTGCCCTCTCTCAGCATATCAAAGACTTAATTTCTAAGTTATCACATTCTCTCTCATATCATCAAATTATCTCACTCTACTGGATGATTCCCATCAGCATACAAATATATTCTTCTCAAAGAAACATTTCTTAATTAGCTAAAAATATAAAACAACTTCAGTTTTTAAAAAGGGGAAATAAAATAAATTTATACATAATATGAGTTACTTGTAAGATTTTTTAAAAAAATGCAATTGTTCTGTGAGTGCTAATATGGAATGTTCCCAAGAAATAGAAATTCACACACACGCGTGTGCATGCACACACATACATGTGTGCATCTGTTTGTACACACATTTAAGACTTTATGCATTTGTGCATGAAATTTCTCGGAGTTACATACCACATTTTCATAATAGTTACTCCTAGAAAGAAAAGTGAGATTTGGTTGTGGAAGCAACATTTATTACATTTTTATTTTATATATCTCTGTATTATTTGCAGAAGTGTAATTTTGTAAACTAATCTGGCAGTAATGTAAGTAATGGAGTAGAAAGGATATTTTAGTTACATATTCAAATTGTTATTATTGCAATAATAGTCTAAGCTTCAGAGGAAGATAAAGGGAAATTAATATTCATTGAGCTCCCACTACCTCCTGTGTTTGACTTTCACATATCGCATCTTATTTATTCACTTAATTTTTATGGGTAGCAAGTAATATAATGCCTTTGACAGAAAGAATAATTCAGTACTCCTATCTGGTTTGTGGAAGGTGATGGTGAGCTCAATGTTTAAAAAGTTCTTTCCTGGGGGTGCCTGGGTGGCTCAGTCGTTAAGCGTCTGCCTTCGGCTCAGGTCATGATCCCAGGGTCTTGGGATCGAGCCCCACATCGGGCTCCCTGCTCTGTGGGAAGCCTGCTTCGCTTCTCCCTCTCCCATTCCTCCTGCTTGTGTTCCCTCTCTCGCTGTGTCTCTCTCTGTCAAATAAATAAATAAAATCTTTAAAAAAAAAAAAGTTATTTCCTTTAAGATTTTTTCCCTGTTCCTCAATTTAAGGTTGATGCATGCTGGAAATAAACAACAAAGTTTCTCCTAATTATTTTATGGAAAGAGTCAATAAATCAGAAAGAGTAACATATTCTAAGTGCTCAATACATATTTGTTTAATTAATCAATAGATGAATCTTGATCAGTTCACTGTTTGCTTTTATAAGAAAATAAACACAAAATTAGTAGTGAGTCACCTGATTACAATTCACCATGATATTTGCCAGGTCTTTATGAAATAAAGACTGCATACAATTACACAAACCTCATATTTATTATTTTTTCAATCTTTCAAGAATATTCCTTCACAAAACTAATAGGTTCCCAGTATAACCATAGTTGTATTGGTGTGATCTTCTCTGTGATTAGGCAATTCATTATTATTCTATTAATTAGTGTAGTGATTTTTAACCTCAGCTGCACATTAGAATCACTTGGGGAGCTTTTAAAAATCTCATGCCCAGGAAGCTGAACTCCAAACCAATTACCTCAGAATCTCCGGGGGTGCAACCCAGGCATCAGTCCTTATAAAATCTCCCCAGGTTGATTACAATGTGCAGCAAGTTTGAGAATCACTAATTTAAGGGAAGTCATGATTTGACCACATAACAGGAGATGAGAATTCTTTCATCAAAACTACTATATCTCTGAAAACTGTGGCAGGCAAAGTAAGCAGAAATATTTGCTTTTTCTTTTCCTTTTTGAAGAAAGTTATCATTTTAAATGTAGAACAGAAATGAAACAGAAGGTTCGCCTATTAAAATGTAATTCTGTATCTCATTTAGGCACAGAGGCTGAGAGGGTGTTGGTAAATTGTATTTATTCAGGAAAGGTTGGCATCTTATAAGTAGCTTCAACTGAAGTTGGGATTTTCCCAGGGCAATAGTACAATTAATGAAGACAGAGAAGTGCTAAATCACAAGCCCAGTGATTTGTGTTTTGACAGACTTCATGGAATTGTGAGAGTTATATTTTAAATCTGATCCTCACATGCTTTCTATAATCAATTACAGCCTAAAATAATCATTTCTGCTTATGAAATCTGAACTTGTGAATGCAAATACATGTATGTGAATACAGATTAGAATTTGAAGATAAATGGAAACTAATGCTTCCTGTATATTTGATTTCTCCTTCCAGCAGAAAGAGTAACTCAATTGCATGTTTAATTTTCCTTCATTAATTGTACATTATACTTTTAGATGTTCCTTTAATATCTATGACTCAGGATGTTGTACGTTATTTTTCTACACAAGCATAATATTCTTAGGAGATTTTGCATGATTTCCTGAGGCATCAGAATAAATTTTTCAGAGTGAAATTTTTTTCATGTAGTTTCCAATTCATAACATTTCAGAATTCATAAAATTATACTCATAACTTGAATTGTGTACTTAAGTTCTTAATTGTATCTATTCTATTCAACAAATATTTTTGATAATAAACCATACCTCATTATTATGGTCATGCTGGGGTCTATATAAGAAAAAATATACCAATGGTCTTGCTCTAAATGTATTCAAATATTTTAAGAGTCAACATATGATATGCATGAGAACAAAGAAATATATAAAAATTAAATATGCTCACATAGGAATATACTATACTCACATAGGAAAAAGGGTAGCAGGTAAACATTTTAATTCAATTATGCTATGGTTAGGGCTTGTGTTGGCTTTGAGCTTCCTTACATCAACAAGATAAAATGACCAACGTCTTCATAGACCTTACTGACTTATATGTGTGTGTGTGTATAGGAACACAATTACTATATAAGTATATTTACTGAAACTTGATCATAGAGGAAGTGCATGAAGAAGAGCACACACTGGAAGAATATTTTCCGGGAGGAGCTAACCCCAACCTATTGTAGAGCCAGGAAAAACTAAGACTAAATAAAGCTGCTGTACAGTATTTGTGGCAAAGATATCAAACAGAGATATCAAATAGATTGCCTGATAGAGACAAGGTGACTGAGGTAAGGCTATAAAGAGGTAGGCGGAGAGTGATAACGCTAAGCCAAAGCAGATTACATATTACATCAGGTCTGCACGAGGGCCTTGCACAGTGACGTTTTCACTGGCAAAACCTTGGTGCCTGAGTTGGCTATTGAAAGGGAGGAGCTTCAAATGCATTCAGGTCCCACCATGACCTCTCTTTATAGGAAACCACTCTTGGTTCACTGAAGCACACTTCCACTCCTGCCCACCACAGGTCAGCACGTCTGCACGTCTGCATGGAGAGGGGTCAAGCAGCATCAAGTACTCAAGTTGTGCTACTCTGATACTCAGGGGCTGCTAGATGCAGTAAAGTCTTCCCTATACCAAAAAAGCTATGTAAGTATGGGCTTTGATCCCTGGGAGACATTCCCACTGCTCTGAAATTTTTTTTTTGTTAAGATTTTATTTATTTATTTATTTATTTATTTGAGAGAGAGAATGAGAGAGAGAGAGCATGGGGGGGGAGGGTCAGAGGGAGAAGCAGACTCCCCGCTGAGCAGGGAGCCCAATGCGGGACTCGATCCCGGGACTCGGGGATCATGACCTGAGCCGAAGGCAGTCGCCCAACCAGCTGAGCCACCCAGGCGCCCTGGACCCACTGCTCTGAATTTGAACTCCAAGAAATTTTCCCATTCCAAAACACAGGAGTCTCCTCCCACCACCAAAGTTTACAGCTACCTCCAAGAATATAATTACTTAGCAAAGTTTTTTCAGTGGTTGGAGGAGAAAGTTATGGCAAAGAGAGGCCCTTGATCATCCTTGCATTGAGGACAGTTTTAACTAATGATCCCTCTGGCTATGTGCCAAATTTTGAAAGGGCTGATAAGCACTTTGAAGGTTTCAGATCTTGTTCTACAACCCCAGTAAGTAGTCTTTGAAGAATTTTAAATACCGGCATGCCATGATTGATTTGGCCTTACAATAAAATATAACTCTAGCTCCAGTATAAAGTATTAATTAGAAGTTCTAATTTAAGATGTCATACAAGAATATACTGCTCTCTTCTACTTCAAAAACATAGAAAAAACAGGAAAGTTATGTATTTTATAAATCATAACCAAGACACAATATGAAAAGGAAACAATGAGGAAACCCTGAAAAATGAAAAGCGGAAAAGAATATTTCATATAACATTGAAAGATTAGATTAACCTGAAGGAACTTCTGCTCAAAAGTATCTAGAAATTTTGAGTAAAATATTCAACAGTCTTAAGTGAAGAACAAAATTAACAATAAATTAAGAGGGAATCCCCACAGATGAAAAAAAAGGCATAGGAAATGAGAGCCTCATTGGTGTTAAAGGTAAACTGAGGCACTTTAAAATTTCTAAGAGTTTATTTGATCATTCATTGACTGGAATGGAGCAGCACCAAATCGAAAGTGGTTAGGAGCATTCCACCAACAAGAACTAGAGGAGAGGATTTTAATAGAGAAGACATGTAAGCAAAACAAGAAAATTACTTGACTGACTGTAGCTTAAGCAATTGCCTTATTTGGGAAAGCCTAGTTGGCTGTTTGTGATTGGTTGTTCTTAAGTTTCAGTTCCTAAGATTCAAATTTGTTGACTCTGGCCTAGGTTTTGGTTTGCTAACTTAGGCCACCAAGACATTAGGGCCACTCAGTCTAATGGAGTCCTTGCTTAAATACTTTCACAGTGGTAAATGGGTGTAAAGCCTTTGATTCTCCTAAAATAATTTTCTGGCTTCATGAACAAAAAGGTTCAGGCCATAATGGCTAGAGAGGACTAGAAGTCAAAATAAAGACATACATGAAACCCTTGAAAAGGTTGTCCAAGAAAAGATTCCACCATCAATGGAATGTAAGGAGGAGAGGAGGAGATAACTACTGGCAAACAGAGATGAACCAAAATTTGTATTTACTAACCTGGACTTTGGGTAAGAAAGCATGCATTAATATTTGAACCACATTCTTGCCTTGATGAAGTTTTGGAACTTTAATTTAGACTGCTTGCATTGACTAAATACCCGGAAGCTGAAAATATAACAAAACCTGGTACAGGACTATTAATGACCCTGGGTGCATGTAAGAGTAGCAAATATAAAAATCCTCAGGAAAATGTACTTTCAAACCAAACCTCAAAGGAGTCTCCCTATTAAACCCCTGCTGAACAGAAGCTCACAATCTAAAATTAGAAAAGACAGTAGGATTCTGTCACTGTAGGCCACTGTCAACAGAATTAGCAAACTGCAGAATTAGAGCTCTGTGTTATTCAGATAGTAGAATTATTGGTTATAGGTGGTAAACAGAATATGTTTCACGTGATTGCATAAAGCAGAAAGGATAAGATTTTAAGAAAAATTAATAAATCAAAGTGGATTTTAAAAAGAGAAATGATAAAGCAATAATAGTAGAGGTTTCAAATTAGCAGGAAAAAATACTGGTAGGTATCTTAATATTGAAAAGATCCCCTCAATTGCAGAATAGGCTAAATAACTATAATAAATATATGACAAATAACAACTAGCCCTCAAACCTAGATATAACATATATTCAGAAAAGCAAGAATAGACAATTCCTAAAAACTTCCAGAAAGGGAAACAAGTAGCTTATGTTCACAAAGGAGTATATGTCAAGTAACCAGCAAAATATTTCATTAATACTGAATGTTAAAATGACATGGATTAGTTTTCAAAGGTCTGAAGGAGAGTAACTTTGGCCTTAGAATCTTACACTTAGGTAAACCATCACCAAGCAAGAAAGATAAACAAAAACAATTTGAGTTATGCAAGGTCTCAGAAATTGTCTCTCTCACAGGCTAGGGTTTTAAATGCATGGATTAGAAAACAAGGGACGCCTGGGTGGCTCAGTCACTTAAGTGTCTGACTTTGGCTCAGGTCATGATCCCAGGGTCCTGGGGTTGGTCCTGCATGGGGCTCCCTGCTCAGCGGGGAGCCCGCTTCTCCTTCTCCCTCTGCTGCTCTCCTTGCTCGTTCTCTCTCTCTCTCTCTCTCTCTCTCTCTCTCTCTCTCTAATAAATACATAAGTTAAAAAAAAGAGTGAAAATAAACTAAGTTTCCAATTCAAGAAGCATGAAAAGATATTAATGCAAAATTTAATTAATGAAAGAACATAAAAGACTTAGAAAGATCGGGTTGATCACTAAAACTGAAAATAAAAGTGATTTTTAAATTTATGACTAAGCAAATAGTGTGAAAACACATAAAAAAGTATTTGCATTTATTTTCTGTTTAATTCCAGAAATCAATCCTGAAACTCTATGTGCCTCATAACATGGATTCAAAACATGTAAAAGCTGAATGAATGAATGAATGAATGAATGAATGAATGAAATGGTCAATTCCACAATCATATTGAAGGATTTTAACTTATCTCTTAGAAATTTACATGTTGAACAGATAAACATCAAGAATATAGAATATTTGTACACCATAATAAGTGATCTCATCAATTTCTGTGTAGAATCCTGCACTCAACAATCAGGGAATCTAGGTCCTTTCTTAGCATGACCATGGACTAAAACCCAGTTGTATGTGTTTCCACAGCAGATTCTCTATTTAGGAGCAGGTGCCAAGAAAGTTATTGGTTCATCTTAGCTAGGTTTGGAATATTGCCGAACAGACACTACATAAACAATGGGTCAAGAGATAATTAGATCGTGGAATAATAGTGGTTGAAAAACTTACTATAGCTACTTATACAGGTAAAGACATCTTTTTTTTTCCTCACCATTAATTTGTATGTTCCAAGAACCTGAAGAATAGATATATTAGAGTATTTCTCAAGAAGTCAGAAGATCTGCATACAAGAACCTAATCAACAAAACTTCTCTTACTCTTCTTAAAGAATCATTTAGTTCACCTAAAGGTTAGAGGTTTGGACATGATGATATCTAAGTTACCCACACATCCCTAAGGTTTTTTTTTTTTTAATCTTTTTTTTTAATTTTATTTATTTATTCATGAGAGACAGAGAGAGGGGGAGAGAGAGAGAGAAAGAGAGGCAGAGGGAGAAGCAGGCTCCCAAGGAGCAGGGAGCCCGATGCGGGACTCGATCCCAGGACTCTGGGATCATGACCTGAGCCGAAGGCAGACACTTAACCATCTGAGCCACCCAGGCACCCCATCCCTAAGGTTTTTATTATTTTCTGACTTCTCACGATTTTTGTTTTAGGTTTATATTCTCTAGTAGCATCCTGCAGACACAACTAGCTATATAGTGTTTTGGTCACCTATTTACTCCTCAGTGTTCTCCACTCATCTGTCTAGCTTTACCAGCCAAGGATTTTATCTTTCGAGCATTACATTCCTAGTAACTATCAGGGTCTCCATCACACAGAAGACACTAAGTAAATGATTAGTGAATAACTGAATTATTAAATAAGGATTTGATTACAGTGATTTTAAAAATGTGTTCCAAGGGCGCCTGGGTGGGTCAGTTGTTGAGCATCTGCCTTCAGCTCAGGTCATGATCCCAGGGTCCTGGGATTCAGCCCTGAATCAGGCTCCCTGCTCCACATTGGAAGCTTGCTTCTCCCTCTCCCACTCCCTCTGCTTGTGTTCCCTCTCTTGCCATGTCTCTCTCTGTCAAATGAATAAATAAAATCTTTATAAACAAACAAACAAATAATAAATAAATAAAAATGTGTTCCAGGAAATGCTTGGCATCAGAGACACTTTCAAGGGTTTACAAAGTCAAAATAACATAATAAAAAAAATCTTCATAATAATAGTAAGACATTACCTGTTTTTTTTTTGTTTGTTTTACTTCTAGTCCCTTTAAAGCCATGTGGAGATCAGTGGGCATTAAGGACTACAGTGGAAACTATGGAGCTTGAGAGTCAGAGAACAAACAGGAGAGAGCCAAGCTTGTCCATCTAAGGTAATGACTGAGGACCAGTTCTGTTATTCCAAGTCATCGGCTCTAATTTGATATTAAATCTGTTCATAATACATAGAGCTAATTTAACCTCCTTTCTCTTTTCTTTCAGCTTCAAAGTATACTCTAAATTAGAGGCCCCAAATGCTTTAATTATTGAGTTTCTATCCTTGTAAGCATTGTTTGTGTCAGCACCATTAGACACTATATATGCGGAAATGCTCTGAGCTCCCTGTGGGAGATTTATCATATTTAATACCAGCTAAAATACTTTGTTGTTATAAACCTGGCTCCATGGCAAAAAATAGAGGGAAAAGCTCTGGGGAGATATCTCTCCTTCCATGTGAAATCATAACACTTTAGAGCTGCCAGAGTCTTTTGTGATGATCTGATTCACTGATCTGATTCAAATGTTTAAATTATGGCCTACCAAAGCTAAGAAGAGTCCGATGCCTTCTTTAGGGAATAATTTAGCATTGTGGAGGAAAAAAAAGACCTTTCTCAAATTACCTATTAAAGAGTTAAGCAGGGATCCAATTACTTGCAGGTGTATTTTGAGTCAATTTGGATGACTAATTCTCTTTCCTCTGTCATCGCACTAGTCCTTGAAACAGTTGCAATGTGATGTCTTCAATCCTATCAAGAGGAAAGGTAAAAGACAATCAGTACTAATTGATACTAGGCACTGAAAGTAAACCAAGCAATGACGAAACGTATCTACTGTTAGACACGGCTTATTCGCTTAGTTGTCTCATCCAATATTCTTTGGGAAGAATTTGAGCTTTACTGTTCACTCTCTAGTTTGTGAAAAAAGTCTCCTGGGAGTATATGAATTTTGTGGGTTATATTGTGTGACAAGAATATTCATTTCCAACAGTCACATATTACCTATGCTCTTTTCAGAATTCCATGTATACAAAATCTTAAAACTTTGCACTATATAATCACTTTTCCAGAAAAAAGGAGATAAACGATGCAACATAATATAATCTCTCTCCCCACCTTTCTCTTCTGTGCTATCACTATATTATAATTGTTATATAACTTATATTTTCATATTGTATCAAAGCAGAACATAATTTTTCTTCAGGAAAAAAATTTATTTGCATTTTTGAGGATAATGACTTTCCATATGTACAAATCTAAACATAAATATTTAATTATACCAAAGGGCATAAATGTATGTATGTGCCCTCTGATCTATTTCTTTTCAAGTTTTTTTTTTTTTTTGTAAACCAATAGTTTTAACCAGTACTCAAGAACAAACATGACGTCTTTAGTGTTGCCAAATCATATGTCCAAAGGGATGGAGAATATGTGTGAGGAGCTGATGAATAATGATTAATGGTGATTATGATGATTAGGAATAAATGATAGGTCCTGGATATTTTGTAGTTCTCACCACCCCCCCATTTGTATAACAGATGACAAATGCAACGTACAGCTGCATCGCAATTAAATGCCTTTTCCTTTGTAGAATGAGAACCCTTTTTGATACCATTTAATATGCTGGGTCTATAAGGCAACTATACACACAAGTGAATCAATCTGTGACATTAATGATTTAACCAAAATTATAGAAAATGATATTGGTTTAAATAATTTGCAAAATCACAAAAAATATTTATGATGTGGATAAGTGCTTAAAAGTGACAAAAATATCAAAATTTATGTAAACCATATACATTTTACAAGAGGAAATTGTTTATTGTCAGAATTGAGCAGGTAGAATATTCCCTTTTCATGTACAACCTCTATAAAAAGGCACAAATGCCATGTTTTGGCATGGATGCTCTCTTGGAATTAGTTTGGTCAACACCTCTACAGGTGGCACAAGAGAAAAGGATTGAGAAGTTTTTTGATAATACAGGGTCATTCCAGAATCCCATTTTGGCTGTCCTCTTCAGCAACATTTTAAGCCCCTGAAACTGACTCATAAAATCTTACTGATTTGGGAAATAACTTTTCTGTTTTCTGCCATAAAACTAAAAATTCTATTTTGTAACAACAGTATCTGTTAAATGTCAAGAATTTGCTGTGTGTTTAGCAGAGTTGAAATGCTCTCATTGGTTCAAGAAGATGCCAGTGGTAGTTTAGATGACTCACAAGGTAGGCAGTGATCATTGTACATATATTGTCTTTGTTTCTGCTCTAGACTGACTACCAGAATGTGTAGCAGCAAACAGTCCTGATGCTAATTGGCTCACTTCCTGATGACTTTTGAAAGAACTTATTTTTTTTATCAAAGTCAATTTTTTCACATTTATTGTTTTTCTACTATGATAGACTCTTAACCTTGTTGTGGATTGAGACTATAAATAAATGAATTTTGTCTTGCTTGCTTTTAAATCCTCAGTACTTCGCACATGGCAAATAGTATGCACTAAATAAATGTCTACTGCATGATGATAATAATGAATGAGTAAATTATTCTATGAACACTTCTAACTCATTCATTTTACTGTGAATCATAATAATAAGACTTTTAATAAGTTTCCTATTGTTGTTTTAGTAGTTAAGAAAAGCACCAGGATTAGTATTTGCTCAATTGGAATATTGGAATATAAATAAATAGCAGAGTAAAAGCCATTGCTTTGAAAATCTCAGCCATCCACTTAATTTAATTTTTCTCTGACTCAGTATTGGTTGTGAAGCAAAACCTACATAAATCATGATAGAAAATTCGGGCATCATAATTAAAACTGACCTTCTCTGTCTGTTGTCTATCATCTGATTCTTTTTTGCAAAAATACCACCAAAGCTTTCGTTTATCATATTAGCTAAAATGTCAAGGTCTCTGATGATTATGACTGTCAGAGAAAAGCTTTTTCAAAAAAATGTAGCACTTGGAATACTTCAAAATAAAAAAAAATTACTACCTGGAAATGAGTTTTTATTTTGACCCTGCAGTATTCTAACTTTATAGCAATTTATTTTATTCTCTGAATTTCAGAAGTTAAACAGTATTATAACAGTAACTCATGCTTCTCAATGGGAAAGAAAGAAACAAAGTATCAAAACAATTGTCACAACAGGATAAATGACAATGGGCTCTGGGATTAAAGTATGAGCCTTCACCAACCAATATGAATTCTATGATTAGCCACTTATTTGTGGGACAGTCTGGTCTGAATAAAGGATGGGGAGGAGGGATAATTAATTCTGTAAAATATAAGGCATGTTTAGAAGAGCAGAGCAGAAAGTATAAAAGGACCAGGCCTTTGGGAGCGCCTAAAAGATTAATTTCAAGGTCTAGCCAGATGGAAAGCTGTGCAAATTTTTCCAAATTATCATGCACACAAACTAGTATATATTAATAAAAATTTGTAATATAATTGTATCTGTGCAGAAATGGGAAGGACAAAAAGCCTTTAATATAGTTTATTAGGCTCTACATGACTTAATTCCTGTTTCTAGTTTAATCTCTCAGTAACCACATCACTGTATGTTTCTATAAAATGTAACTCCTTTCAGATTATTAAACTTCCTTGTTGTCGCTCATTTTGGACCTCATTTGGAGGAAGACTGTCCTTTTGCTGTCTGGAATACTTCTCTCCTGCCTCATTCTCACTTCCTTGGGTGATTTTTATTCACCCACCATAATCCAACATGGAAATCACTTGGCAAAGGCTTGGCTGATTTCACCAAAATTATGTTATATATCCTTTCCGTTTTCATATCTCAACCCAGAGTTTATCACATTGGACTGTAATTCAAGGTATGCTCTCTACCATAAGCCTCTTAAGTTCTCTAAAGGCAGGAAGATAGTTTATCACATTGGACTGTAATTCAAGGTATGCTCTCTACCATAAGCCTCTTAAATTCTCTAAAGGCAGGAGATCTTCCAGTACCAATATCCCTCTTGTTCATTATTATATGCCTAATTCCTAGCACAGTGCCTGTTTCATATAGTAAATGTACCTACTGGTTTAAATCAAAATTGAAGGGTGAAGTTTAGAGGTTATTCATTCAGCTTTTATTAACTGCTTATTATAGTGCCTAAATAACTCAGAGGAATCAGAAACTAATAATACTAGGCAAGGGCATAGAAACCAAGACAAAAGTTCAGCTGCAAATTGTTCAGGAATTCAGACCAGCAATTTGGGCAGAAGGATAGTTATGTTATGTAACAGCCTGGGCAGCAGGATTGGAAAAATGGGTCATTTTATGGTAAAGAGGGGATCAAGAATATAGTAGCAGGTAGAATTGAAGCAAACCTCAGCTTTAGACAGAAAATATTTTGTGCTCTTATTTTCAAGACAAAAACTGATCTTTAATCAAAGTTGAACAGAGAATAGAGGGACATTCAGCATTTGCCTTAAAAATATATTACCTTATATAATATGAAAAAGATGAAATCAACTTGAATCATAGACTTACATGTAAACCTGAAACCATAAAACTCATTGAAAAAACATAGGAAAACATCTTTGTAAATTTGAGGTAGTAACATTTCTTAAATACAACATCAAAACTTATTCATAATAAATTTATATTGGATGTTATATATGTGTAAAATTTCTGCTCTCCTAAAAATGTTGTTAACAGAATGAAAAGAAAAACCACAGACTGTGGTAAATGTTTACAAACATAGCTGGTAAAAGTACTGTGTCTAGGATATATAGAGGAATCTCAAAATTCAATTACTAATAAGAAAAAAATAAGAAAAAGTCCATTGCTTTCCTTTCACGTGCAGTTTGAAATTAAAAACATAATATAATTTATATTAGCATTGCCCAAAATGAAATACTTAGGTATAAATCTAACAAAATATATACAAGATCTATATGGGAAAATGTTCATTAATATTGTCTAGATGTCAGTTCTTCCTAACTTGATCTATTGATTCAATACAATACTAATCAAATTTCATGAAGTTTTTTTATAGATATACACAAACTGATTCTAATGTTCATATGGAGGCAAAAGGTAGAATAGATGACACGATATTGCAGGAGAAGAACAAAGTTTGAAGACCGACCCCCCCATTCTTATTATGAAGCTACAGTGCTCAAGAGGCACCTGGGTGGCTCACTAGGTTAAGCATCCAGCTCTTGGTTTCAGCTCAGGTCTGATCTCAGGGTCATGAGATCGAGCCCTCCATCAGGCTCCATGCTCAACGTGGTGTCTGCTTGAGCTTCTCTCTCCCATCCATGGGCTGAAAATAGGGTTAGTCAAGTGAGGCATAGACTGTCGGAATCATGCAAGTGCAGGGTCAGATCCTTCTCTTTAAAATGCAAAATGGTACACTTCAGAAGACAGTTTGGCAATTATTTCTTACAAAACTAAACATATTTTACCATACAATGCAGCAATTGTGTTCCTTGGTATTCACCCAAAGGATGTGAAAACTTACGTTCACACAAAACCCTGTGCACAGATGTTTATAACAGCTGCATTCATAATTGCCAAAACTTGGAAGCAACCAAGATGTCCTTCAGTAGGTGAATGGATAAATAAATGGTGGTACATCCAGATAGTGGAATATTATTCAATCCTAAAAGGAAATGAAATAGCAAGCCATAAAAAAGACATGGAGGAAACCTCAATGTATATTAATAAGTGATAGGCCACTATCATCTAATTCCATCTATATGATATTCTGGAAAAAATAGAACTACAGAGATAATAAAAAGATCAGTGATTGTCAGGGGTGGAGGGAGAAGGAAAAGGATCAGTGTTAAACACTGAAGACTCACCAGGACTGGGGCTAGGGTGAGGCAAGGGAGGCATTCACCTTGAGCTCAAAATTTAAGGTCAGGGGTAGACCAAACAATCTTAGTAATCAAGATAAATTATGCTTTCATTCAGTATTTTTTAAAAATGACATTAATGCCAAAAATCCATGATGAGAAAACATCACACTTTTAAAGACTCCATCTATGGGCTGAAAATAGGGTTAGACAAGTGAGGTACAGACTTTCGGGAT
Source organism: Callorhinus ursinus (assembly GCF_003265705.2). Classification (NCBI taxonomy): domain Eukaryota; kingdom Metazoa; phylum Chordata; class Mammalia; order Carnivora; family Otariidae; genus Callorhinus; species Callorhinus ursinus. The sequence goes on from NW_027397078.1 coordinate 21,736,118, forward strand.
CATGCAAGTACAGGGTCAGATCCTTCTGCTTAAAAACTTTAATATTTTATTCCCCACTCCCCTCACCTTAATCCTGGTACTGACTCAATAACATGTACCCTTGACACTTCCTTGTCTTACAGTTATTAGGAAGTATTAACATACTCTCTTATTTCTGAAGTTTATTCAGAAAAGGATGAATAAGCAGAGCATAGAGGACTTTTAGGATAGTGAATATACTCTGTATATACCTTAATGATGGACATCATTAGATATTTGTCTAGACCCATGAAATGTATAACACCAAGAGTGAACCCTAAGGTGAACTATGAATTTGGGGTGATTATGATGTGTCAATATAGGTTCATCTTTGGTAATAAATGTACCATTCCAGTGAGTGATGATGATGGGGAAAGGAATATATGGGAAATCTCTGTGTTTTCTTCTGTTTTGTGAACTGAAAACTTCTCTAAATAATTAAATCTTTAAAAACATTAATTAACCAAATATTTGTAGGTCTATATTAGGACTCTGTTTTGTGCCATGGATCTATGATTCTATCCTTTCTCTAATACCACATTTTCTTAACTAGTCTAACTTTACAATAGTTACTAACATCAGGAGAATTGTATCTTCTAACTTTATTCTTTTTCCAAAAATGTCTTTTTGCTCTTCTAGTTCCTTTGCATTTTCATATAAATTTTAAAAATCAACTTGTTGATTTTAGGGAAAATTCTTGCTGGGATTTTTATTCTTGCTGGATTATTTGAATCTATAGGTGAGTTTTGTTAGACTTGCCATGTTAATGCTATTGAGTCTTCCAATGCGTGAACACAATGTATTTTGCTCTACTTATTAAGTTCTTTTTTGACTACCATTATCAGTAATTTGTACTTTCCAGCACACAGAGCTTGCATATATTTTGTCAGATTCGTGTCTAAGTGTTTCATGTTTGGGTGCAAATTTAAATGCTATATTTTCATATATCTTTAAAAATTTTGGCGTAGAGTTAGATTAGTTCCAGGATAACTCTCACCCATTGTTAACAAGTAAGGAACCAACATTGTTCCATTGTTATTAATTAAACTTCACACTTTGTTAGTATTTAGTTAATGTCCTTTGTCTGTTCCTAGATCTTACCCCAAATACCACATTACATTTAGCTGTCATGTCTCCATAGGCCCTTCTGATCTGCTACAGTTTCTCAGAATTTCCTTGTTTTTGGTGATCTTGACAATTTTGAGGAGTATTAGTAAAATGTTTTTGTAGAAATTTTTTCAATTGGGATTCGCCTCTGATATTTTTTTCTCATGATTAGATTGGAGTTGGGAGCTTGGGAGGAAGATCACAGAGAGAAAGTGCCGTTCTCATCACATCATATTAGGAGTACAGGCTGTTGACATGACTTATGACTGTTGATGTTAACCTTGACACCTGGCAGAGTTAAGTTTGCCACATTTCTCTACTGCAAAGCTGCTTTTTAAATGGTATTTTTAAAATTAAGTTTCCCGTTTTTCACTGCTAGTACATAGAAGTAGAATTGATTTTTCCATATTGACCTTTTATCCTGTGATCTTGCTAAACTCACTTGTTAGTTCTTTTAGCTTTTTGCAGATTATATTGGATATCCAATCTAAAAAATCATGTCATCTGCAAATAGATGCTGTTTTATTTTCTCATATCTAATCTGTAGGCCATTTATATATGCATGAGTATTTGTATCTATGTATGTATATCTGTATGTATTGTCTCATTGCATTGGCTAGGACCTAAAATACCATGTTCAATATGACTAATGAGAATAGACATCCCTGCCTTTTCCCTGTAACTGTGAGGAAAGTATTCTGCTTTTCATCAAAAAGTACTATACTGTTTGCAGAGGTTTATCTCCTTAGATACCCTTTATCAGATAGAGGAAGTTCCTTTGTCTAGTTTTATGAGAGTTTTTATCATAAATGTAAATTGGATTTTGTGTGATCTTTTTTTTTTGCATTTATTGAGACAATTATATTGTTTTGCTTCTTTAGTCTGTTGACATGATGCATCACATTGATTATTTTAAACCACCAAGGGATGCTTTCTCCAATATTTCTGCTCACAGTCTTTCTCTTCAGCACCTGGTGAAATCTCTGGAGAAGAGCCCTCAAGTGTATGCAGTCTCACTTTTTGTTTGTAGCTCTCAGGAGCTCTATAATCTCATGCTACCCAATACTCAGTCTTTAGCAAATTGTCAAATATTTTAGTTGAAAACTTTTGAGCCACTTCTAGGCTAGCCCTGTCTTCCTTCTGTGCTCTGCCATAGGGGAGTCAATGGTTGTGCCACAATTCATCTTGAAGTGCCTATCTTTTCAAAGATTTTAGGCTTTTTGGTTATTCTGTAACCTTCACATCTCTGATGGGTTCAACAAAACGTATGATTTTATGGTTTGCACTGATTTTTACTCATTGTTAGTGTGAAAATGACAACCTTTCCAGCTCTCTAAATTCTAGGCAGAAGATGGTATAGTCCTTTTGATTAAAAAAATGTACTTAACTTCTAACACTAAAATGATCCAGGAATGTCCTTTCCCCAGAGAACTTTAAATATAACTTTGTTTTTGAAGGGTAAAATGTACCAGTGGTGTCAGTTTGGGCTCAGGTTCAGCATAGGCAAGGTAAATTTTAAAATTTGTTCTGTATAGTGTCTAGTCCAATGTTAGAACCTAGGTCTGGGATAATAATTATATCTACATTTAAGGAAACTCTCCCACTAGGCTTAAAATTAAGAAGCCAAGGGATAATTATAGCATTTTTGGCAGAGTAAATGAAAAGCAGATTAGGATATGAAGCTGTTTAAAGTGACATAAATCAAGCCTGCTGACTGTTTTCCCTAAGTAAGACACTAGTGAATGCCACTCAGAGGAGGATTACACATTACTTTTTTAAGAGGTATATAAATGCATGGAGCACTGGGTGTTACATGCAGACAATGAATCATAGAACACTACATCAAAAACTAATGATGTAATATATGGTGATTAACATAACATAATAATAAAAAAATATGACATATCACATTCAACATGAATTACCTTAAAAATAAAGAAGTATATAAATGGTAACAACAAATGTGGTTTGGCATTGTTCACATTATGGAATTTTATGTGAATGTACATTACATAAATACATTGATTATTCAATAAATATTTATTGAACATCTAAAATATGATAGACACTAATCTGACAGTTATGGAAGAAATATTCAGAGAGGCAGTTAGGAGACCTGAGTTTTAGCCTTGAGGTTATTACTAACTCTTTGCATTATGTTGGATGAATAAACTCTGGACAAAATTAGTGGGAGTGAATTATATCAAGGGTTACAGTTTATAGCCATACCACCACATCCCACTCAAATCTATTTCACACACCTATGATAGACTAGGTAATTCATATATGATTATTCAACCTAAGGCAAGTTGGATTGCTTTTAAATTTTTATCTCAAAGGGATCAAAGAGCTAACAAGAGTGAAAAATTAAGATCTGGGAGAGGATGGAAACATTGAGAGATGCAACTTGTATCAAGGCTCCCTGTTGTACTGAGAGTATATGCCAATCAAAAAGATTATATAAGACTCATGAATCACTGACCTCTACCTCTGAAACTAATAATGTATTATCTGTTAATTAATTAAATTTAAATGAAAAACAAGAAAAAAAAAAGTATAACCTGAAAAAAATGGCTGAGAGCCTGATATATTCTTTTTGGCAGCCTTGCAAATTTAATGGACCAAAGTAGGAGCCCATGGTCTGAGGAAAGATGAGGAAGAAGAGGTTAGAAAGATGAGGAAGACCATTAGCAGAAAGGTGAGAGATGTTTGGAAAACAAAAGCTGTCCTGTTGTGCAGATAAGTTTCTTAGGTAAAAAGGAATCTCTCTTAATAGCTCTCTTCCTGGTAAAGGCAGCCATTGAGGGAGAAGCAAAGAGCTTTTCCTGAATCTGCTGGGTTTTGATTGCTTTTAACTCAAAATAATGTCCATGCCAAAGTGACCTATCTTGGAGTGGCCTGACCCTTACCTTTACATGTACATATATTTTTATAACTTATAAATGCATGAAATATATTTATATTTATATACTTAGTATAAATGTATAAAATACATTTTTTCATGACTGATTCATGACCGATTACCTTTTGAACATGGTGAATTAAGCTATTGTCTTTCTTCTAGTCTATTTCCTCCTTCTGAATCATCTTTTAAGTAGAGGTTGGTACTTCTAAATCAATCTTCTTTACCTTTCCAAGTTCTCTTTGAAAAAAAATTTTTCTTTTGCTTTATGTTGCCATTTGGGGAAAGAACTCATTAATTGGGTATAATTTTTAGTTCTCTCATCTGTCCTCTGTCCGTTCCGCCATTTAATTTAGTCATCATCTCTAGTTATTTCATATATATAATAATGCAATCTTTTAAGATAACTTCCTTTTCCTGCTCCATGCATGTAATATTGATATTAAATAAACTTATTTTAATTTCCTGCACTTGTAGTTACATTAACAATTTTTCTGTGTGTAACTTCTATTTCTTGAGTTGCTATTCTGCTATTCTGTCTTTCATATTATTGGCTTTACTTAAATGTTTGGTGACCTTTAAACAGGACAATTTTATATAGCAATGATGTGAAAAGCAAGTTAGAATGGGTTAAAGCTCGAATGAAAGGTCAAAGAATGGAAATACAATGATTACCCAAAAATTTTAGATGAGTTTCTTTAAAAGCTAGAAAAAGAAGTGGGGGAACACAATAGTTGGAGAGGATAAGGTGCGAAAAGAGAGGTTTTGTTTGAATGTTTGTATGTTTTGATTTTTGTATTTTATTGTTTAGAAGGTTAGAAACCACATTATGCTCTTTTGCAATATCACCTTGCTGTGTCCCATCTAGAGGTGGAGTCTATTTCCCTTCCTCTTGAATCTGGACTCTGCAATAGAATGTGGAATAAGAAGCAAAGGGTAACTAGTAATATCAGACATTAAGAAACCTGTAACTACAAACCGTATTACTTGGAATGCTTCCTCCTGGGAAAAAAAATAAACAGGTAAGACTTACAACTACCCTAAGGCAACTGTGCTGTGAAAAAGCTCAAATAAGCGCCAGGAGGGGAGAGAGGAAAGCCACAGAGGAGCATGAAGCTGCCAGACCTGGGGGTGAAGCATGTATAGACTTCCAGCCTAGCCCAGTCACCACCTGATTGCAGCTGAGTTACTAGAGCAGAAGAACAACCTCTGTGAGCTCTGAATTCCTGACCTGTGGTTTCATGAGCAAATAAAATGGTGGTTTAAACTTTTAAGTTTTAGGGTAGTTTGATATGCAACAATAGATAACTAAAATAGTTAGAGGATATTTATTAGCAGCTACCTTTTTCCTCCTAAGCACAGATATTTTTAATGGGTTAGATTCTATGGAGCGTTTTTTTTTTTACTTAACTTTAAGACATACGGAACATTTATAAAGATTAAAATAACAAACACTCCTATGTTAATTACCCAGTTTAAGAAATGAAAATTACAAAAGGTAAGAACAACCCCTGGTACAGCCCTCCTCTTGTGAAATAACCACTATCTTGTAATGCTGTTTATTATTCTTAATAATGTCCTACCTGTTCTCTACATATATTTCTTTCTTAAGCATTACAGATTATTCTTAGGCATATTTAATCTTCATACAAATGACATTTTACAAAATTGTTCATCAGCAAATTGTCATTTTTTTGTGCAACGTTAGCTTTTAGAGATCCATCTATATCGATACAATTTACTCTCTCTAAATCACTTTATTTATTCTGAGTTGTTTCCTGTTGTTTGTACTACAAACAGTGTTGCTATAAATATTCTGGTACCTTTGCATCTAGGAGTAAAAATGCTGAGTGGTAGGGTATGCAGTCTTGCTTTTGTTAGAGATGATCAAATTGATGCAGGCAGGCTGGGGACAAGGACCCAGAGGGGGTCCCACAAGACCAGACAGGAAGGTCATTGGCTTTGCATAGGATAGAAATCAATTGAGAACCAGGAAGAAGTGAAAACGGAGTTTTTTGGATAATATAATGACGGACAGAGAATAGCACATGGAGTGTCTGGGAGACTCAGAAATGAAAGGAGAATGAGTATCTCTGTCATTCAGGGTTAGAGGTTTATATTGGAAAGGGGTCCAGGGCACATGTTCCTTCAGGAATCCGGGGTAGGGTCCAATCAAAGGCGAGCGTTAGGTGAAAAATACGTGTTATGTCATAAATCACCGAAGGTAGGGGATATGGATGCCAGTGTCAGCCAACTTTTATTCGAAGCTAATGTCCTTGAACAGTTTGGGATCCAGTTCTTCTTAGATGTTATCAGGTGTTTGAGGGCCTAGGGTGAAACTCAGAGAATGATTAACTTTCTTGCTTCCCCTTTGGAGTGGGAACATAGCTTCTTTGGTTTACTCAGAAAATACAGAACATGAGTAAATGGGACCTCGCAGAAAAACAGTACAGATGGAGCCTTTCTAAAAATGGAGTCACTTCATTTTCCCTATCTCAAAACTGTTTATCAAAAGTAAATTTTTTATGCAATACTACCTATTTTCTTGAGATTCATTGAGGTCAAAACATAGTCATGGAGATGTTCTTCCTTTTACAGTTTTGCTTTGGCAAAGTCAGTATGTAGATTGTCACAACTTAGCACTTGCCATGAAATAATATATGTTAATTATTTGTATAGCTGGGAGAGTAATGGTTCAGAGTGTGGGAGAAGAGCCAGAAGTGGTTAACATTTCATCTTTTATGGACTTCAAATTCAGCTGAGAGTTCTCCTCCTTTTTTAAAAAATTCATAGCCAAAATCCAAAAGAGAAATTTCAAATCCACTTATTTACTTCCCATGCCAGAATATTCACCTCCTGGTTACCCTTTTTTAGATTAGAAAATTAATTTTTTTTAGATTAGATTAGAAAATTAATTTTTCTCCCTGCTTGCCTCTTTGTCCTTTGATAAAATTCAGTATTTTATGTAACACTGACTTCTACTTTTCCTCTGTAACTTAGTCTCTTTCTACAGGACATAACTCTGAAGAACACAAACAGAACACAAGAGGGTTTTATTTTTTATTTTTTTTTTTAAAGAAAGTTTCAACATTTTTTTTAAAGATTTTATTTATTTATTTGAGAGAGAGAATGAGAGAGAGCACGAGAGGGAAGAGGGTCAGAGGGAGAAGCAGACTCCCTGCTGAGCAGGGAGCCCGATGTGGGACTCGATCCCGGGACTCTAGGATCATGACCTGAGCCGAAGGCAGTCACTTAACCAACTGAGCCACCCAGGCGCCCCACAAGAGGGTTTTAAAGTAGAGATACAAAGTTACTTCTGAACACTAATGGTGGAATAGATTTATACATATTGCATTATTGGTAGCTCCCAATCCACCACCAGAAATCAACAGCAAAAGATCTACACACTAGCCGTCTGAATTGTTGCCTGGAGTGCTTTATTTGTAAATATGTAATGGAAAAGGAAAAACAATCAAACTCTAAATTGGGTTTCACATTCCCTTTGATAACACCCTCCTCATATAGAAGGCAGCACCTGAGCTACAGTACTCTACCAGTTTAGGTTCCTTCCAGGGGGAAATACATATATGTAGAGGGAAGCATTTCTTGGCTCCAAACATTTTACCCTTCTCTCGTATTGTTGCAGGGAGAATACTCTCTAAAACTCTGTACAAACTCTAACAGTAATATTTTGTATAATAATTCTAGGCATCATTTGAAAAGCCCCTCCTTTGTGTCATCCTAAGTTAAATTCTTAAACAGAGTTACAGACCAAAATTAAAGTTGTCAAGATTTATATTCACATGAGAGCAGAGGATTCAAGTCTTTGATGATCATTAGTTTGAGACTAGTGATAACTCTACTCCATATTTGAAGAATGAGAGAAGACACAGTTTTGAACTTCAAGTATCTAGCGTATGAATCCGCTTTGCTTCATTATATAGCATTGATTCTGTTTTAATCTTACAGTACTTTTCCTTAATTTTCCTCACTTTGTAATTGGAACCCAAACAAAATTATAATTACTAAGACTTATTAGATACTTGCATATGCCGGATATTATGTTAATTGCTTTATACATTTTTATTTATTTCCTTCAATTTATGAATCAATAATATGCCCATTTTACATATAAAGAAACTGAGGTATATAAAGACTTTCAGATATTTAGATATATTTATAAGAAAATCTATTATTTTGTGTTTATTCAATTTCCTACATTTAAAACAAAGTAAAACTGAGAGTACAAGGATGCTTGGGTGGCTCAGTCAGTTAAGCATCTGCCTTTGGTTCAGGTCATGATCCCAAGGTCTTGTCCCGCATCAGGCTCCCTGCTCAGTGGGGAGTCTGCTTCTCCCTCTGCCCCTCCCCCTGCTCATTCTCTCTCTCTCTCTCTCTCTCTCTCTTTAAAATAAATAAAATCTTTAAAAAACTGAGTACATACACATAACCTTTAAGAACACTATTTAGAAATTACAAAGTTAAGTTCAACAAAAATGTAAAAATATATAGAAATAGCAAATTAATTGCATGGAAGTTCTCTTTAAAAACCTATGCAACCCCAAAGCTTGTATGAAATCAAGAGTAAAAGATAACTAAAATGGCTTCATTCATACTTAATTCCTCATATGAATTATAGGAAACTATTTATAATGAAAAATTGTCCTTTTTTATATACATTATAGATTTCAGGCATTGGTGATATCTTTGGACCCTGGGTTGTGGTCATGACCTATCACTTCTGTCCTCCTTGGTTTGTAATGGCATTTTTTATATTTTACTCTATAAATCCATCTTCTATTAGTTACTCATTGAACAACCAACTTTATGATGTGAACAGATAAGATACTTGATTGTAGGAAGGTCGGGGAGGGACAGTAAAGTCTCCTCCAAACTGAGAAGGCACTTTGAGACCAGAAAACAAAGCAAGTGACTCCATACGGTTTATGCAGCCTTTTATTCACAGTCACTTATAGCAGGGATAGAGCAGTTGATGATCCAGAGCTGTGCAGCTATTCTCTACAAAGTCCAGACCTTAGTCCACAGATTTTTAGAGTGAGGGGTTGTGTAGAGGGCACGGTGGTGAGGTTCTAACACTTAACAGACCTCATGGTGCCACCTGTGCACCAGAAGTGGGGAGGGAAACTGTTATTTCTCCTAGTTACCTAAACAACTTTAGGGAATACAAGAACAAGTCTCTCCTCATTCTGGTCAGGGCATACATAAACTTCCAATGGGCCTAGAACATGTAGCCCCAAGGAAGGTCATAATGCAGACATGAACAAAATGGAGGGCCAAAGATGGAGTCAGTATTGTCAGTACTTTACATTTGGTATTAAATCCTGTTAAATTTTTCTCTCAGATTTCTCTTTCTTAGAAATGAATGGAATTAGGGCACCTGGGTGGCTCAGTTGGTTGGGCGACTGCCTTTGATCCTGGGGTCCTGGGATCGAGCCCCACATCAGGCTCCCTGTTCCTTGAGGAGCCTGCTTCTCCCTCTCCTTCTGCCTGCTGCTCCCCCTGCTTGTGCTCTCTATCTCTGTCAAATAAATAAATAAAATCTTAAAAATAAAAAAAGAAATGAATGGAATTAGGAGGAATACAAGTGTATACATTTTTTTTCTTTTATGCTTGTTAATATTTAGTAAATACTAGAGGGAAATAGGGAGACGTTTCTTACAATATCTAAGTAAATAATTTCACAATTAGTTTACTTTTTAAAAAAGGTGATTCCACATAATTTGGTATTAGTGACTGAAATAAAGTTTTAGAACATGTAATGGTAGAAGCATACATTTAGAAATATCATTTTGTATTGAGCTATTTATTTTGTCTTTTGACAAATTATTGGGATGTATACCTAGAATATAAAATCAGTTATTTAATTTGTACCTCTAGGAATAATCAAGGAATAGTTGTATGTTCTGTATTTAAATATGTATTTTGTCCTTTATAAAATAACTCATTTATTATTTTTTATTAGCTTCCCCTGTGTGTAGAATTTAAAAGGCATATTTTCTATTTTTTTTATTTTTATTTATTTATTTATTTAAAGATTTTGTTTATTTATTTGACAGATAGAGACATAGCGAGAGAGGGAACACAAGCAGGGGGAGTGGGAGAGGGAGAAGCAGGCTTCCCATGAAGCAGGGAGCCCGATGCGGGGCTCGACCCCAGGACCCTGGGATCACGACCTGAGCTGAAGGCAGACACTCAACGACTGATCCACCCAGGTGCCCCTAAAAGGCATATTTTTTAAAAGGCATCTTTTTTTAAATATTATGTTTTAATGAGATGAAAATAGCAATGGCAACAGGAAATACAACCTAATTATATATTGTGCATGTTAGCTTTTTTTAAGATTTTATTTATTTATGGAGGGGTGGAGCAGAGGGAGGGGGACAAGGTGACTCTGCACTGAGCATGGAGTCTGATGCAGGGCTCAGTCCCAGGACCCTGAGATCATAACCTGAGCAAAACCAAGAGTTGGAAGCTTAACCAACTAAGCCACCCAGGCACCCCTGTACATGTTAACTTTTAAGGAAATAAGGATATTTAAAACACATTAGAATTTAGAAATTTCACAAGATGACTGTTGAATCACAGACCTGTACCTCTGAAACAAATAATACATTGTATGTTAAAAAAAAAAAAAAAGAAGAAGGGCACCTGGGTGGATCAGATGGTTAAGCGTCTGCTTTCGGCTCAGGTCATGATCCCAGGGTCCTGGGATCGAGTCCCACATCGGGCTCCTGGCTCAGTGGGGAGCCTGCTTCTCCCTCTCCCTCTCCCTCTCTCCCTGCTCATGCTCTCTCTCTCTCTCTGTATCTGTCTCAAATGAATAAATAAAATCTTAAAAAAAAAAAAAAAGAAGATAGTAGGAAGGAAAAAATGAAGGAGGAGAAGTCGGAGGGGGAGACGAACCATGAAAGACTATGGACTCAGAAACAAACTGAGGGTTCTAGAGGGGAGGGGGTGGGGGGATGGGTTAGCCTGGTGATGGGTATTAAAGAGGGCACGTTCTGCATGGAGCACTGGGTGTTATATGCAAACAATGAATCATGGAACACTACATTAAAAGCTAATGATGTGGGGCACCTGGGTGGCTCAGCCGTTAAGCGTCTGCCTTCGGCTCAGGTCATGATCCCAGGGTCCTAAGATCGAGCCCCGCATCGGGCTCCCTGCTCCGCGGGAAGCCTGCTTCTCCCTCTCCCACTCCCCCTGTTTGCGTTTTCTCTCTGGCTGTCTTTCTCTCTGTCAAATAAATAAAATCTTTAAAAAAAAAAAACTAATGATGTAAAATGTATGGTGATTAACGTAACAAAATAAAAAAAGAGGCAAATTAACAAAAATAGAAGTATCTTAAATGTTACTGCATCACTGTCATTCTAAAGAGGATTTGTTAAGTGCTTATTTGATGGATTTAGATTCCACATGGAATTAATTTATTCATCAAGTATTTATTAGGTGCCTCTTAGGCACCAAGACCGTACTAGGTACTGGGGACACAGGATACGGCTTAAATCTCTTAAAATATTCAGAGGACCAAACCAACAGATAACTTAATTTTTAAAAAGCCAAACAGAAGATTTGCTTCCAGAAGTAAGAAATTCTCTTATGGTGGAAGAAGACAATACTAGGCAATGATAAAATATATGTATATGTGCTCTCTACTATTAAAAGTAAGGACTTGAAGTAAAGGGGCCATGTCTTTTTTTTTTTTTAAGATTTTATTTATTTATTTGACAGAGAGAGAGAGAGAGCAAGCAGGGGGAGCAGCAGGAGAAGAAGAAGGAGAAGCAGGCTCCTCACTGAGCAGGGAGCCCTACTTGGCGCTTGATTCCAGGATCCTGGGATCATGACCTAAGCCAAAGGCAGACACTTAACTGACTGAGCCACCCAAGTTCCCCAAAGGGGCCATGTCTTATTTTTGTTTATTTTGTAGACTGTGCTATAACAAACAACCCTCAGATCTTAGTGGCTTAACAAAATGGAGGTGTATCTCTTCTTATGTTATTACAGATAATTTGGCTATTTGGTGGGAAGCTTTTCAAAGAAGAATTCAGAATGAGATGCTCCTTTAATTCAGTGGATCCACCACTTTTAGGGCCTCAGAGATCTCTGAACCTCTGCAGCAAGCCTGGAGACAATGGAAGGAAAGCAGACATGGGGGTCAGCAAATAGTCTTAGTAGTCTGGACTGGAAGTGCCGTTTATAAATTCTGCCCACATCCTGTAGGCCAGAACTTCATCATGTGACCCAAACTTAACTGCAAGGATTTGTAGAAAAAGAGAATTTAGGTATTATTAAACAACTTACCAAACTCTACCACATATTTTTTTTCTCCAACTCAGCCTAATGCCTGACAGATACTTGCCATTAATAAATGTTTGTTGAACTTGCAGTTTGCATTAAAAAGAACTTGATCTTGGAGTATCTGGGTGGCTCAGCTGGTTGAGTGTCTGACTCTTGATTTCAGCTCAGGTCATGATCTCCAGGTCGTGGGATTGAGCCCCGATTCAGGCTCCCCACTGGGTGGGGAGTCTGCTTGAGATTCTCTCTCTCTCTCTCTCCCTCTGCCCCCTCCCTGCCTGTGCTTTCTCTCTAAAATAAATAAATAAATCTTTTAAAAAGAGAGAGAGAACTTGATCTCATTCTTTTTTATGGCTAAATTATATTCCATATATTGGTGTCCCAAGAATTGCTTGTTTGTGTGGGCACTCCCCCAACTGGAACTGGTACCAGAACCTATTAATTTTTTCTTTCTTAGATTAAGAAAATGTTAACATAGGAAAAGAGATATGAAGCAGTTTGAATAATGGCAATATATTCTAAATGTCAGTACAAAAGCAAACTCAGTGGCATTAACTTTAAATAAACTGCATTTTCTGAAGTAGGGCAAATGCTGTTACATAATCCTGGCTTCCTGCCTAGTTGTTAATATCAGGTATATTGTCAGTCATGCAGGTGTGAATCAAAAATATTTGTTAAAAGTAGTGCACCAGGGGGGCGCCTTGGTGGCTCAGTCATTAAGCGTCTGCCTTTGGCTCAGGTCATGATCCCAGGGTCCTGGGATTGAGCCCAGCGTCAGGCTCCCTGCTCAGCGGGAAGCATGCTACTCCCTCTCCCACTCCCCCTGCTTGTGTTCCTGCTCATGCTCTCTCTGTCAAATAAATAAATAAAATCTTGGAAAAAAAAAAAAAAAAGAGAAAGAGTGCACCAGGGGCTCCTGGCTTGTTCAGTTGTTGGAGCATGAGACTCTTGATCTCGGGGTTGTGAGTTCGAGCCCCACATTGAGTATAGAGATTACTTAAAAAAATTTTTTTTTTTAATTAAAAAGAAGTAGTGCAACAATGTTTTAAAATGGAAGATAAGTGTTCTGAATGTTCATCACTAATAATCTTATGTCTATACCTAAAAGAGGATATTTTTAATATAACCTTCCTCCACTGTTAAGACACACTGTATCATTAGTGAGATTCTGAGAGTTAATGTGAGATAACACTGAGGTATAAGACTGGTCTTCTAATGAGAGTTTGTGGGATTGTTATGCCTTCTTAGAGGACTGTCCTTTTTATTGTTATGTGATACCCCTCTTTATTCCATATAATTTTCCTTGCTCTGAAGTCTGCTTTATTTGAAAATAACATAGCTACTCCAGCTGTCTTCTGATTAGTGTCAGCATGGTATATATTTCTCCATCCATTTGCTTTTAATCTATTTGTGTCTTTGCAATTAAATTAGTTTCCTTGTGAACAATATATACTTGAGTCTTGTATTTTTATCCTCTCAGACAGTTGGTGTCATTTAATTGGTGTATTTAGACCATTCATATTTTAAACTAATTACGGATATACTTGGATTAATATTGACCACATTTTAACTGTTTTGTATTTGTTGCCTTTTTTCTTTGTCTTTTTTTTTTTTGGTGGGGTTTTTGTTTGTTTTTTGTTTGTTTATTTGCTTTCCCCTCTTTTTCTGCTTTCTCTAGCTTTAATTGAACATTTTATATGATTTAGATTTCTCTCTTTAGCATATTTTTTAAAATTTAGTGTTTGCCCTAGAGTTGGCAATAGACATTTATGACTACTGTACTTATGCTACTAATCTATTTTCAAATAACTATAGCACTTCACTGTTAGTGTGGGTACTATCTATTATAGAATTATATAACTATCATAACAAAATGTTCCCATTTCCTTTCTCATTCTAATAAAACTGCTATCATTCATTCCACTTCTCTGTAACATATAGGCATTGAATACATTGTTACCATTATTTATTTTAAGTAAACTGTTATCTGTTAGGTCAATTAAAAATAAGAAAAGCAAAAAATAATTTACTTTATTTCCATTTAATCCCTCTCTAATGCTCTTCCCTTCATCATGTAGTTAAGTCTCTAACCTATACAATTTTCCTTCCCTCTCATAAACTTCTTTAAACATTTCTTGCAAGGCAGGTTTACTGGCAGCAAGTTATCTCTCAATTTATGTTTGTTTTGAAAAATGAAATGAAATATAAAATGAAAATGAAAAATAAAAGCCTTTATTTTTCCCTTCACTCTTTTTCATAATTGTAGAAAAATATGTAAAGTTGGTCATTTTTACCATTGTAAGTGTATAATTTGGTGGCATTAATTATATTACACATCTATTTGAAATTTTTTTTTCATTATCCCAAACAGAAACTCTGTTCCTTTCTCTTTCTCCTTCTTTGGGTATTTCCATTCCAGGTATGTTACACTTTTTGTAACTGTCCCACAGTTCTTGGATATCTGTTCTTTTTTATTTTTCTGGTTTTTTTTTCTCTTTGCTTTTCAGTTTTGGAAAATTTTATTGACTTCTCCTCAAGCTTATTGTTTCTTTCTTCACCTGTGTCCAGTTGCATTTCTAGTATTTCCTTTTGATTCTTAGAGTTTCCATCTGTCTGTTTACATTGCTCATCTGATCTTGCATGTCATCCAATTTTTTTCATTAGAGCTTTTAGTATATTTATCTTAGTTATTTTAAATT
Organism: Callorhinus ursinus; assembly: GCF_003265705.2. NCBI lineage: Eukaryota > Metazoa > Chordata > Mammalia > Carnivora > Otariidae > Callorhinus > Callorhinus ursinus. The sequence continues at coordinate 21,751,157 of NW_027397078.1, forward strand.
CCCAGTCTAATGATTCCAATGTCTCTGCTATATCTGAGTCTGGTTCTGATGCTTGGTTTGTTTCTTCAGACTGTGGTTTTTGCCTTTTGCCATGCTTAGTACCTTTCATGGTATGTTAGATAAATGGAACGGAGGTAAATAGATCTTTTGTATGAGGTTTTAGGTTTTTCTGACTACATGTTAGGCTATATTCACTGTTTGCATACTATAGTGTTGGTGTCAGAGGCTAAAATTTCTCCTGGTGTTGTTTTTGTCAGCCTTGTTGGATTTAGGTTTCCCTAAAGACTCCTTAAATAGAATCTGAGCCTTGGAATTTTTTCTTAGCTGCAATGCCTCATTATTATTCATGAGCCCTGTTGATATGGTGCTTAGTAGGGAGCAGAGGGGAAGTGTTCTATATTCCTATGATTAGGTCTCAGTATTTTAACGAGTCTGTGGCACTGGACTGTGACCTTCTCAAGTGCTTCTCAGAATTTTTTACAAGATGCCTGGAATAGGCTGGATTTGGGTTTTTCCTTTCCCTCACATGGAAGGCTCGATGGGCCTGGAGTTGGGTATTTCTCTTCACCCATCTCAGTTAGGCTTTCTTAAAATCCACATTGGTTAGATTCTGGTAAAGTAATTTCCTTTGAGGGCAATCTTGTTAATGAAAAAGACCCTCTAGGTTTATTTCAAAATGGTTACTTTTCCCTTCCCCCTGATGGATGCATGAGATTTTTCTCAGATTTTCACCCAGAAAACCTGGTGGCAAAATTGAATACCTATTGGTAAAAGGGTGGAGCCCTCCCTAAGGATGGGCTGCAGGACTTTTTATCCTAAATTAATTTACATTCAGTCTACAACAATTAATTATTTAACTTTAAGTGTTTGTACCGATCTCTAGCTGTACCTTCTGCTCCTGGTAAGTGCTGATTCTCTGTATTCATCTCTTTCTCTAGTTTTTGCACTGGTGCATTGCCTTGTTACTTCAATTCTCTAACGGATCTCAGATAAGTTGTTGAGTTTTGGTCTGTTCAGCTTTTTGTGAGGATAGGAGTTTCTGACTTCCAAGCTCTTTATATGTTAGACTGGTAACCAGAAGTTACCATCGTTTATGGGAAGAGTTTACTGTGAAAGTTTATTTCCTTTAAAAGTTAAAAGTTTTCTGCTGTATAGCAAGGAGTTCTAAATATTTTGGCAAGAAATTTGTCTTGGAAAAAATAAATATATATAATTTCTTAATAACCAACTTTGCAAAGAGTAAACACAACCATAATTAAATATATGATAGTTGCTTGGGTTATATATTTCAAACTCTTCATTTCAATTCACACAACCTACAATCCCTCAATTTTTGTCTGAGTCACTAGTGAACTACAGAGTAGATGTTCCTTAATTATCCATTTATTATAGGTTAATGCACTAGTTTTTAAAAAGCATTTCCACTACATTATTACATAGTATCCTAATCAGAGCAGTTTGACAATTTTTCACATAATACATTAGTTGAAGTCTTTACTCACGATATTTTTAGAAAATATCTGCCTTGTTGAGTGTGGAGAAGTTCTATGACATTTAAAAATGCCTATACAATTACTTATAGGTACTCCACTGAAATGTGGTGGATTTTAAAAACAAGTTATTTACTTGTACAGTGTTGAGGAAGAAAAGTTTTTCTTTATCCTTGAAGATTCTTGTGGCTGGTCTAAGAATTAAATTGACCTGTGGCAGATTAACATGAGAAAATCAAACAAAATTGAAAACATGTATACCTCCTTTATACATGGGACACACCCGGGAAAACTGAGTAAACTTCTTGAAATGGCTGAAGCCATCACCTTAAATATAGTCTTCAACTAAAGATAAAAGAGAAGGTTGAGGGTAAGGAGTCAGTTATGGGAGGTTACTAGGAAAAGCCAAGTAAACAAAAGTAAAGTTATTATTGCAGATTTAAGTCTTTACCTTCTCCATTGATAACAGTTTCCAGAGGTTTAAGAGTCATACCCTTCTTCCTGAAGGATGTAAGGAGAAATGCTTACAAAGGATGATTTCCCTTATACTTGTAAATATCTCACAAAAGGGTAACTCCTACTTGTTTTTCAGAGCTTCTCTTGTGTCTGAAGTTTTACATTTAATAATCAACCCCAAATAATCAATATGCCAAGGATCCATATCTTGGGGTGGCAAGATTTGCTCCCCTATGGTAGAAAATTATGAAGAGATGGATCATAGGTTGGGTTTCCTGGAAGCCGACTCTGAGACAGCTTTGACTTTGCAGGTTTTTTATGCTGGAGTGCCCCTGGGCTCAAACTTGTGGAAGGGAGAAGAAAGCAGAAGTGGAAAGAGGGGGAAGTCCACTTTTGAGGCAAGCCCATCAACAGTCTCAGCCCATCCCATGGGGGATGTTCTGGAATTAGACAGGTCCTTTAGAATTGTCCCTCATAGAAAAGCTAGGTCTTTATACCCCATCTTGAACAGTCATTGGATCTGGGCTGCCAGAGATAGGCATGGCTTTGGGTGAGATACTTGAAAGGGCTGAAAGTAACTGGGGCAACAAGTCCTTACTGGGAGAGAAGCTATGTGTCTCCTCTCTCTGTTCATCACAACATGATAGCTGGATAAAAAACATATTCCATTAGCTACTTAATTTAAATATCATTTGAAGTTAAACAACAGTCAAGGAATTGAGAGACCTTCATTTTATAAACTAAACAGATACTCAGATATATGTGAGAATTGTTAACATATAAAGCAGATATTCTCTTACAAGCAATTTTTGTGAAGGAATGCATTACAAACAAGAAAATACGCCAGAAATTGAAAAAAAAAAATCTAAAGCATAGTCGCCCTGTACAAGTTTTTCTGTTAGAGTGCCACTCTTTATTTTAGTAAAATTGAAAATTACTAAAATTTTTTATTTGATGACATCTTGCTAAAATGTATTATATGTGCTATTGCTTTTATAATCAAAGTGAGAGGAGTACTATCTGAATTTTTAAAAAATGATCCTTGGCGGGTGCCACAGTGATGCAGTCAGTTAGGCATCTGACTCTTGGTTTCAGCGCAGGTGATGATCTCAGGATCATGAGATCAAGCCCTGCTTTAGACTCCACACTTAGCATGCAGTCTGCTTAAGATTCTCTCTCTCTCCCTTTGCCCCTTCACCTCCTCCCAAATAAATAAATGAAACTATTTTTTAAAAATGATCTTTGGTTAACATTTTGATTACATATTATATTATATTATATTATTATTATATTATATTATATTATATTATATTATATTATATTATATTATA